>NW_007246987.1:0-37635 GCF_000164805.1 Carlito syrichta
TTTGAGGTTTTACATTTAGGTCTCTGATCCATTTAGAGTTAATTTTTGTGTATGGGGATAGATAGGGGTCCTGCTTCAACCTTCTGTATGTGGTCATCCAGTTTTCCCAGCACCATTTACTGAATAGGTTCTCCTCTCCCCAGTGGTAGGTGGTGGAGACTTTGTCGAAGATGAGTTGGTTGAGAAATTGAGGTTTAGCTTCTGGAATCTCAATTCTATTCCATTGGTCTATATGTCTGTTCCTGTACCAATACCAAGCTGTTTTGATGATTGTAGCTTTATTGTAAAGTTTGAAGTCTAGTAATGTGATACTGCCTGCTTTTTTTTTTTTTTTTTTTGCTGAGGATTGTTCTGGCTATTCTTGGTTGTTTGTGTTTCCATATGAATTCCTGTATTGTTTTTTTCTAGGTCTGAGAAGAATGTTGTTGGTAATTTGATGGGTATTGCATTAAATCTGTAGATTGCTTTAGGTAAGATGGACATCTTCACAATGTTGATTCTTCCAATCCATGAGCTGGGATATTTTTCCACTTGTTTGTGTCATCTTTGACTTCTTTGAGCAGTGTTTTGTAGTTTTCATTGTAAAGGTCTTTCACGTTTCTGGTTAGGAAGATGCCAAGGTATTTCTTTTTTTTTTTGTGGCTATTGTGAAGGGGATTGTGGTTTTTATTTGAGTTTCTGTTTGTTTATTTTTGGTGTAAAGAAATGCGATTGTCTTTTGCACACTTATTTTATATCCTGAGACTTTGCCAAAGTCCTTTATCAGTGCAAGGGGGTTTTTGACAGATTCTCTTGGGTTTTCAAGGTATACAATCATGTCATCTGCAAAGAGAGATAGTTTGACTTCCTCTTTTCCTATTTGAATACCCCTGATTGCCTTCTCTTCTCTGATTGCTCTAGCCAGGACTTCCAATACTGAAAAGAAAAAAACAAACAACCCCAGTATAAAGTGGGCAATAGATATGAACAGACACTTCTCAAAGGAAGACATCCGAGCAGCCAACAGGCACATGAAAAAATATTCAACCTCATTAATCATCAGGGAGATGCAAATCAAAACCACACTGAGATACCACCTAACTCCAGTCAGAATGGCAATTATCAATAACTCAAAAAATAACAGTTGCTGGAGAAGTTGTGGCAAAAAGGGAACACTTCTACACTGTTGGTGGGAGTGCAAACTAGAGCAACCTCTGTGGAAAACAGTATGGGGATTCCTAAAAGCTCTAAATATTGACCTCCCATATGACCCCGCAATCCCCCTACTGGGAATATACCCTGAAGAACTCAAATCACTCTATAACAAAGTTACCTGCACACGTATGTTTATCGCAGCATTGTTCACAATAGTAAGAACCTGGAATCAACCATGCTGTTCATCAAAAGAGGACTGGATTTTAAAAATGTGGTACATATACATGATGGAATACTACGCAGCCATAAAAAAGAACAAAATCATGAATTTCGCAGCAACCTGGATGGAACTAGAGTCTATAATACTGAGTGATCTCTCACAGAAACAAACATCTGAGTATCACATGTAGACCTTGAACACTCATATAGTGGACCTTGAACATCCAATATAATACTATAAGAAAATGACTGACAGTGGTGGGAAACTATGGGTGTGGGAGGGGAAGGGAGATGGGATTAACAGTAGTAAATATCTGTCTGGGGACGGGGAGACACCTCTTATCAACAAGGGTGCCTGAATGGAGCATATTTGTATACCTAACCTTTAACTGTACCCCACAATAGAAAAATAAGTAAATAAATAAGCGAATGTCCATAAAGACTCTCTGCACGGGTGGGTATGTGCTGGTGGGTTTGCGAAAGTCTCTCTGAGGGAAGACTTGGGTTCCTGCACCCAGGGCTCTCCTCTGGAGGTGACTGAAACCCCAACACCAGCCTGACATTGCACCAGCAAATCATCTGCTGTTCTCAGGACTCTCATGAGAAAAGGCAGTGGAAAACAGCATAAAACAGCTGATCCTCACCACATGGCACCCAATCCACAGCATCACCTGTGACAGCAGAGTACCACAAGCCCCATGATCATGTAGAGAGCAGGCAGTGGAAAGCTGAAAAGGAGCCTTACTACTAGTGAGGAAATGCCTACCAGCACCGTTTTCTCTGTCCCAGGACCAGGCAGAGACCTGCATTGCCCTGCTCAGCTCCACCCAGTCTCTAACCTGTGAACTACAGATTAATTCCTCATCAAACTCAGAGAGACAGACACCCCTTTCCCACACTGGAACGGGCACAGACATATCAGATCTGAGTGGGACACTTAACAGCAGTAGCAGCAAGCTGGGTGAGTCCAGATTTGATCTACCCTCCTCCCATGGTAGTCTGATGGGCATCTGATTCATGCTGAGAGCAACACTATCAGCTTGCAATGAGAGCAGATGGGAGGTGCTGGAGATCAAAGCTGAAAGGAAGTTGAAGTTACAGAAACAGTCTCAGAGCAAGTTTATTTGTGTGTTTTGTTCGTGTTTTATTTGCTTATTTGTTTTTTGTTTTAATTTTTTCTCTTCTCTCTTTCTGTTTTTGGTTGTTTTCATACTTGTTTTGTTTCTGCTATTTTAATGCTTTTTTTTAGACTTCCTGTTTGTGTATGGGTATTTCTGAGGAGACTATATTAATGGGGGGTTTTGTCAGTTGGTGTGTTTGTATGATTGTCTGTATGGTTTTGTTTTTTCTTTTTTTATATTTTCTGTCTTTGTGTCTCTGTTCATTTGTTAGTTGATATGTCTGTCTGTCTTCCCTCTTCTTCTCTCTCTGCACCTTCCTCTCAGCTTCCTCCTTTCTTTTTCCATTCTTTTTCTTTATTTTACCACATTTTCCTTTCAGGGGCAGACATATACCTCCACTGCATGGACAGATTGTAAGGTGGTGGGAAGTGGGTTCCAGGGATCTGCACATTGGTCAGCAATACTGAGATCTGCAAATAGTTTCTGAATCACAGCTCCCCACTCAATCAAATCTCAAAACTTCAAAAAGTACACCCCACAACCTGCAGTCAAGCTTCAGAATTGTACAAAGCCAGAGGATCATTTGTTGTCCCTATCCCAGAACAATGAAATTAAATAAGAGGCTAAAAAGAAAGGGGAAGAGGGCAAGAAAATCTACACAAATGAAGAAGAAACAAAGGAAGAATGTGGGTATCACATATTCTCACCTGGGTAGTTAATCACTGAGAATACAGACTTTGGATTGCAGACAATGTAGAGCCCCCAGAATAACTGATCTCAAACCACAAACCCAGATATCAAGATATTAATGAAAGAATAAATAGAATCAAGGATAGACACGAGGAAAGAATGAAGGAGTTGGAAATTGCAAAATGCAGGAATAAGGAATAGTGAATGAAATAAATAACAAACTAATAAGCATGGAAAGCAGAAACAACCAAGCAGAAGAAAGAATCTCCGAGCTTGAGGACCAAAATATGTAACTAACCCAAACTGTTAAAAACATAGAAAATAAACTTTAAAAGACAGAACAAACACTCCAAGACCTGAGCAATTATTTCAAGAGGATGAACCTAAGATTATTTGGAATCCCTGAGGCAAAAAGAGAGACAAAAACCACCCTGGAACAAACATTTCATGAAATTATCCAAGAAAGTATTCCTTATCTCATCAGTGATATGACCATGCAAACACAAGTGATTCAGAGAATCCCTGCAAGACAACAAATGAGTAGACCAATTCCTAGACACATAATACTTTGCCTACACAAAGTAAGAATAAAAGAAAAATTCCTAAAAGCAGCAAAAGAGAAAGGTCAGACTACCTACTGTGGAAGGCCATTTAGAATAACAGCAGACATATCTACAATTAACACTTCAGACTAGTAGAACTTGGTGCTCAATCATCACATTTCTCAAAGATTCACAACTTCAACCAATAATTACCTACCCAGCTAAACTGAGCTTCATCAGTGATGGAGAATTAAAATCCTTCCCAGACAACAACCCCTGAGAGTTTATGCTGCCTGCAGACCAATTCTATAAGAAACAATTAGAAAGTATTAAACATAGAAGAAAGGGAAAAAAGAACAACAATGCCTTTCCCAAGAATGCAGAAAAAGATTGAAAACACACATGAATCAATTATAAAATAAAAAGAAAGACAACAAACAGCAGCAACAACAAACAGTAGCAACAACAAACTCTATTAGAACCTCATGACAGGGATAAACTCTCACATCTCAAAAAATAGCCTGAATGTGAATGGACTAAATGCACCACTGAAAAGATATAGAACAGTGAAACAGATAAAATATCATGAGACAACAATATATTGTCTCCAAGAGACTCATCTCATCAGAAGGACACTCAAAGAAAGAGGATGGGAAACAAAATTTAAGGAAAATGGGACATAAAAGAGAGCAGGAGTTATAATCTTAATATCAGACAAAATACCTCTTAAGCTATCAAAAATTTAAAAAGATACAAAAGGTCACTACATAATGATAAAAGGTTCAATCCATCAACAAGAATTATCCATCTAAAACATATATGCACCCAACATAGGAGCACCAACTTTCATAAAGCAGCTTTTAGGTAGACTTAAAAAAGATATTGACTCTAACACTATCATAGCTGGGGACATGAATAATACACAACTCACAGCCTTAGATAGATCATCAAGACAAAAAATCAACAAGGAGATCTGGACCTCAAAACAAAGAATCAACAAGAATATCTGAAATCTCATGTGACACTTGACCAAATGAACTTAATTTATACCTACAGAACACTCCACCGAACAACTATGGAACATACATTCTACTCATCACCACATGAAATGTACTTGAAGATTGACCACGTCCTTGGCCATTATTAAAGCATAAACAAATTCCATATGATTGAAATACTGCCATGTACCTTCTCAGACCACAGTGGGATAAAAATAAATATCAACACCAACAAAGTTCTGCCAAAACTCACAAAGACATGGATAATAAATAGTATGATTTTAAACAAATTTTGAGTCAACATGGAAATCAAAACACAGATTAAAATATACCTGGAAACAGAGGAAAATAAAGAAACATTTTACCAACAACTCTGGGATGTCACGAAAGCAGTACTAAGAGGACAATTCATATCTCTATGAACACGCATGAAGAAAATGGAGCGATCACAAGTTAGCCACCTAACAAATTACCCAAGACAGCTGGAAAAGCAAGATCACCAAAACCATAACTTCAGCAGAAGAATCCAGATCACCAGAACAAAAGCCTAAATTTGGGGTATAGAAGAAAAAAATATAATACAAAAATCAACAAAACCAAAAGCTGGCTCTTTGAAAGGATAAATAAGATTGTTGGACCCCTGGCTAGACTGACCAAGAAAAAGCCCAAATAAACACAATAAAAAATGCAAAGGATCAAATCACAATGGAACCTGAAGAAATACAAAAGATGATTAGTGTACTATGTACACTTGTATAGAAACAAACTTGAAAATCTAAAGAAAATAGAGTACTTTCTGATAACACACAACATCCCCATGTTGAAATAAAAAGAAATCGAGGTTCTAAATAGACCAATAACAATCCAGGAAATAGAGTATGTCAAAGAAAACTACCTACAAAAACAAGCCCTGAACCAGAAGGCTTTCCAGCAGCATACTATAAACACACAAGGAGGAGCTGATATCAATTCAATTGAAAGTATTTCTGACAATTGAAAATGATGGAACTCTCTCTAAATAATTTCATGAAGCTAACATCACATTGATATCTAAACCAGGTAAAAATCCAACAAAGAAAGAGAACTACAGGCCAATATCCTTGATGAACATAGATGCTAAAGTTCTCAACATGATCCTAGCAAACTGTATCCAACAAAAACATCTCAAAAATTATCCACCACAACCAAGTATGCTTCATCCCCAAGATATAGGACTAGTTCAACATTCACAATATTATAAACATAATTAAATATATCAACAGATATAAAAGCAAAAACATCATGACTATATAATTAGGCTTTTGATAAAATCCAGCACCCCTTCTTGATAAAAACCCTTGAATATCTAGGCACAAATGAAACATACCTCAAAAAAGTAGAAACCATCTATGAGAAATCCACAGCCAGCATACTGCTAGAGAGACAAAAATTGGAAACATTTCCTCTGAAAACCAGAACAAGACAAAAATGTCCATTCTCACCCTCCTGTTCAACATAGTTTTGAAAGTCCTAGCTAGAGCAATCAGAGAAGAGAAGGAGATCAGGAGTATTCAAATAGGAAAAGACAAAGTCAAGTTATCCCTCTTTGCAGATGACTTGATTCTATACCTTGAAAACCCAAAAGAATCTGTCAAAAACCAACTTGGCCTGATAAAGGACTTTGGCAAAACATCAAGGAACAAAATAAATGTGCTGAAAACAGTCACATTCTATACACCAACAGTAAACAGAAACCCAGATAAAAAACACAATCCCATTCACAATAACCCAAAAAAAAAAAGGAGAAGAAAAGAAAAAAAGACTTTGACATCTTCCCAGAGTTGTGAAAGATCTTAACAACAAAAACTACAAAACACTCCTCAAAGAAATCAAAGATGACACAAACAAATGGAAAAAATTCCATGCTCATGTATTGGATGTATCAATATTGTTAAGATGTCCTTCCTACCCAAGGCAATCTATAGATTTAATGAAATACCCATTAAATTACCAGCAGCTTTCTTCTCAGACCTGGAAATGACAATACAAAAATTCAGATGAAAACATAAATGTCCACAAATAGCCAAAACAATCCCTAGGGGGAAAAAAAATCAAAACAGGGGGCATTACACTCCCAGACATTAAACTTTATTATAAAGCTACAATAATCAAAACAACCTGATACTGGTACAAGAACAGTCATAGACCAATGGAACAAGATAGAGATTCCAGAGACAAAACCTCAATTTGTCAACCAACTCATCTTTGACAAAGCTACCACCACCAACCACTGGGGAGAGGAGAACCTATTTAGTAAATGGTCCTGGGAAAACTGACAGATCACATGCAGAAGATTAAATCAGACCCCTTCCTACCACCATACACAAAAACTAACTCTAAATAGATCAAAGACCTAAATGTACAACCTCAAACTACAAGAACCATAGAAAATGCAGGAGACGCCCTTATGGAAATTGGAACTGACTACTAATTCCTGATCAAAACCCCAAGTGCCCATGCCATAAGAGATAAGATAGACACGTGGGACCTCATCAAATGGACAAGCTTCTGCAAAGCCAAAAACATCATCAAGAGAGAAGGGAGACAGCCCACACACTAGGACAAAATTTTTGTCAACTGTATATCTGAGAAAGACCTAACATCTAGGATCTACAAGGAACTCAAATGTGCCAAAAAGAAAAAAATCAAACAGCCCCATTACAACGTGGACAAAATATATGAATAAACACTTTACAAAAGAAGACAAACTAGCAGCCAACAGATACATGAAAAAATGTTCATCCTCACTAATCATCAAAGAAATGCAAATTAAAACCACACTGAGATGCCAACCAACTTCCATCAGGATGGCCATCATCAATAACTCAAAAAACAATGGATGCTGCAGAGGATGCAGGGAAAAGGGAACGCTTCTACACTGTTCATGGGAGTGTAAACTAATGCAACCTCTGTGGAAAACAGTTTAGCAATTTCTAAAAGATCTAAAAATCGACCTTTTATATGACCACGCAATCCCCGTACTAGGGATATACCTGGAGGAACTCAAATCACTCTATGAAAGATACTTGCACATGTATGCTTATTGTAGCATTCTTCACAATAGCAAAAACATTGAACTAACCATGCTGCCCATTGAAAGAGGACTGGATAGAAAAAATGTGGTACATATATACAATGGAATATTGTGCAGCCATATAGAAGGAGAAAATTATGAACTTCATAGCAACTTGTATGGACTTAGAGTCTGTAATACTGAGTGATCTATCACAGAAACAAAGAACTGAGTATCATATGTTCTCACTCATAAGCGGACATTGAATAATTATCGTAATACTATAAGAAAAGAATTGGCAGTAATGGGAAATTGCTCAGGGGTGAGGGATTTACAGTAGTGGGAATCTGCCAGGGGAATTGGGGGATACACCTCATCAATAAGGGTACCTGCATGATGAACATTTGTATACCTAACCCTGAATTATATGCCATATCTGTAAAATAAAAAAAAATTAAAAATTAAAAAAAATGGAGTACCAATGGATAAGTTCAGGAGAGAAATTACACAGATCTCCCTGTGGTCAAAGGTCTTCAATTTTTGAGAATAATTCATTGATGGCAGTAAGAGGTTTGTTAAGGGGGGTAAAGAGTAAGATTAGAGAGAAGAATATATAAATTCATTGAAGGGAGGTTTTATTATGTTAGGGAAGGAGAAAGGACCAGAGTATGCTACAGTCTGGGGTTTTTCTACAAAAATACCTTACAATGCAAACTAAAATAAATATCATGGCATCAATTATTGGCAGAAATATAAAAAGATTATTCATAGATGTTTAAAACTTCCCAGTGTTAAGAGAAGGATGTCACTTATCTTTTTGTGATTTTTAATTTGAGGTTGCCAACTTCTTCACAGCAGTAGTCTGTAGGTTCCTCTGGACTGGTGGAAGTGACATCCTCAGGACTCCAAGACTTTACTCTCATGTGATGAATCCAGGAATCTATTTCAGCAAACTTTATTGCTGAAAGGATGGAGAGGAGGACCGTGTAGGGTCCCTCTCCATTCAGGTCTAAAGAGGGAGAGAGAAGGAAGAGCCTTCATCAGTACTGTCTCCTGGGTTAAACAGGTGTGACCCTTGCTCTCTGGGTTATACTTCTGGTAACTCTTTAATTCTTGTTGAAATTTGACCAATGTGGTAATATTTTTAATTAGATCTGAAGTCTCTGGGTCTAGTAAGAGATTATCAGTCAGGAAAGGTCATCCGTGCATCATTTTAAAAGGACTTAGCCCTAGTTTTGTTGGGGAATTTCTGATGCCTAGTAAGGAAGGTCATGGGTAACAGAGTAGTCCAAGAGAAATGAGTTTCCTGTGACAACTTTTTAAGATGTCTTTTAATAATATCATTATTTTTTTCTAATTTTCCTGAAGATTGAGGTCTCCAGGCACAATAAAGGTTATACTGAAGTCCTAATATTGATATTGAGACCCCCTGGGTGACAGTGGCTTTAAATGAGGGGCCATTATTGCTTTAGCAGTCTTTAGGAAGTTCAAAATGAGAAATTATTTCATTAGGTAAGGTTTTTTAGTACCTTAGAAGCTTTTTCTACTTGACATAGAAATGCTTCTACCCTGTCAGTGAAGGTATCTACTTTTATTAGAATATATTGGATGCCTTTTGGGGGGGGGGGGGATATGTGTAAAGTCTATCTTTCAATCTTCCAGTGGGTACCCTCTCAACCATTGCATTTTGGGGTGGGGGGAAACTTCTTTGCTGAGAAGGTTATTTTAAGACAAATTTCACAAGCGCTAACAACTTGTTTAACTGTCTTTTGTAGATTTTTCCCTGAAAATCTTTGGATTTTTTGGAAAGTTTTGTCTCCCCCAGGTGAAAGCCTTGGTGAATAGTCTTAAAGATTTTCCATTGACAAGAGGTTGGCAAGTGAATTTTGTCATCCTGTATTGTAGTCAGCCTGAAGACTGGAAAGTATATTCCCATGAGTTAGCCCATTCTATCTCTGAAGGGAAATATTGGGGCTTTATTTCTTTTATGGGACTCTCCAACATTAGAGGTGCCTTAATTGTATCAGGAAATGGAGCTTTCTTGCTGCTGATGTGGCTGCTTGATCTGCCATTCTATTTTCTTCAGCTACTTCATCTGTTCCTTTTAGGTGGCTCTTGCAATGTATTAGTCCCACTTTTGGTGGAAGAAACACTGAGGTTAATAATTTGTTAATCCTGATGGTATTGAATAAGAGATCCATTGGCTGAAAGGAAATGTCTTTCTTTCCAAATAGTGGCATGGGCTTGCAGAATTAGAAAAGCATATTTAGAATCAGTATAAATATTAACTATTTTCTCCTTACTTAATTTAAGTGATTTTGTAAGGGCAATTAGCTCTGCTAGTTGAGTATTGGTGTTTGAGGGAAGAGAAGTACTCTTGATAATACCATTTAGGGTGACTATGGCATACCCTGCTTTGCAGATTCCTTGTTTTACAAAAAACTTCCATTGGTAAACAGAATCCAGTCTGGGTTTTCTTAGGGGGTTTCCCTCCCTTGCTGCATAAGTCTGCATTACTACCTCTTCACAATCATGTTCAGGTTCCCCAGTTTTTTCAGGGAGCTAGGTGCGTGGGTTTAAGGAAGAACAGGTTTTTTGTTTTTTGGGGTTTTTTTGAGTTGGAGTCTCACTCTGTCGCCCAGACTGGAGTGCAGTGGCTGCTCCCGGCCACCGTAGCCTCGATCTGCTGGGCTCCGGCGATCCTTCCGCCTCAGCCTTCCAAGTAGCTGGAACTACAGGCATGCACTACCACGCATGGCTGATTCTTTGATTTATTGTAGAGATGAGGTATCACTGCCCAGGCAGGTCTCGAACCCGCGGGTTCAGGCAATCCACTCGCCTCCACCTCCCAAAGGTGTGGGATTACAGGCTGAGCCACCGAGCCCGGCTAGAACAGGTTTTTAATTGGACTATAGGTCCTTCTAATAATAGGGCTTGGTATTTGAGGAGGTGGCTATCTGTTAGCCAGAAGCTCCCTTTATTGGATAGTAGTAGTCCCATCACATTATGTGGAGTATACACTGTCAGATCTTTGCCTGTTGTTAATGTAGTAGCTTCTGGTATTAATAAAGCTACTGCTGCAACTGCTGGAAGGCAGGTTGGCCATCCTTTTGTCACCAAATCTAGTTATTTGCTTAGGTAGCCTACAGGTTGCTGAGCTGGACCCGGGATCTGGGTTAGAACTCCCAGAGTCATTCCTTTTCTTTCATTTAGACACAGGTTGAATGTCTTTCCTGTGAAAGACTGAGGTCTGGTGCCCTAAGCACGGCCTTTTTAAATTAGTTAAAGGCTTTTTTTGTTTCTGGTTTCCACCTAGGAATATGAGTTGTTGCTGCTTTGGTTTCCCTAATCAGTTGATATAAAGGGCGTGCTATTTCCTTGTATCCAGGGAATCATAACCTGAAGAATCCAGTAATACCCAAGAACCCCCTTTACTGTTTAAGAGATTTTAGAAGAGGAAAAGAGGCAATTGATTTGATTCTTTCCTTGCCTAGTGTCCTAGTTCCCTCTGACAGGATTAGGCTTAGGTATTTTACCGAGGTTTGACACAGCTGAGGTTGGATTTTGAGATTTTATATTCTCTCTCAGCTAAGAAATTAAGAAGGGCCCTAGCACCTCCCTGAGAAATTTCCTCTGTTGGGGCACATAAAAGGATGCCATCTATATATTGCAGAACTTTGACTTGAGGGTATGAGAATTCAGAGAGATCTCATGATAATGCCTGTCCAAATAGGTGAGGGCTGTCCAAAAATCCCTGGGCAATACTGTCCAGGTCAATTGAGTAACCTGATAGCAAGGATCCTCAAATGCAAATAAGTATTGAGAGTCAGAGTGTAAGGGAATACAAATGAAAACATCTTTTAGGTCTAGGACCATACACCATTTAGTCTTCTCAGGTATTTGGGTTAATAGAGTACAGGGATTGGGAACAACTGGGTGAATTGTAACCACAGCCTCATTAACGAGGCAAAGGTTCTAGACTAATCTGCATTCTCCACTGAGTGTTTGTACTCCCAAAATCGGGATATTGCAAGGTTCAAGGAGGCCCTGCATTTTCAGATTGTTAATGATGATTTCTTTTTTTATATATATATATATCAATATTTTTTATTTTGATATTGTGGGAAACAGTTTAGGGTTAGGTATACAAATATGCTTCGTTCAGGCACCCTTGTTGATAAGGGGTGTCTCCCCATCCCCAGACAGATATTGACTACCATTAATCCCACCTCCCTTCCCCTCTCCCCCATAGTTTCCCACCACTGTCAGTCCTTTTTTTATAGTATTACGGTGGATGTTCAAGGTCCGCTATATGAGTGAGAACATGTGATACTCAGATCTTTGTTTCTGTGAGAGATCACTCAGTATTATTGATTCTAATTCCATCCAGGTTGCTGCAAAGTTCATGATTTTGTTCTTTTTTATGGCTGGGTAGTATTCCATCATGTATATGTACTACATTTTTTAAATCCAGTCCTCTTTTCATGGAGAGTGTGGTTGATTCCAGGTTCTTGCTATTGTGAACAATGCTGTGATAAACATACGTATGCAGGTATCTTTTTGGTAAAGTGATTTGAGTTCTTCAGGGTACATTCCCAGTAGGGAGAGTGCAGGGTCATATGGGAGGTTGATATTTAGAGCTTTTAGGAATCGCCACACTGTTATCCACAGAAGTTGCACCAGTTTGCACTCCCACCAGCAGTGTAGAAGTGTTCCCTTTTCACCACACCCTCTCCAGCTACTGTTATTTTTTGTTATTGATAATTGCCATTCTGAATGGAGTTAGGTGGTATCTCAGTGCGGTTTTGATTTGCATCTCCTTGATGATTCGTGAGGTTGAACATTTTTTCATGTGTCTGTTGGCTGCTCGGATGTCTTCCTTTGAGAAGTGTCTGTTCATATCTTTTGCCAACTTTATAATGGGGTTGTTTATTTTTTTCTTTTCAGCACATTTGAATTCCTTGTAGATCCAAGATGATAAACCTTTGTCGGACCTGGAGTTGGCAAATACTCTTTCCCAGTCTGTAGGCTGTCTCCCTGCTCTCCTGATGGTTTCTTTGACTTTGCAGAAACTTGTCAGTTTAATGAGATCCCACTTGTCTATCTTATCTCTTATGGTCTATCGGTTGGGGGTTTTGTTCAGGAATTAGATGCCAGTTCCAATTTCCATAAGGGTGTGTCCTGCATTTTCTAAGGTTCTTAGGTTTTAAGGTTTTACATTTAGGTCTCTGATCCATTTAACAGAGAGGGGTCTTGTTTGAGTCTTCTGCATGTGGTCAACCAGTTTTCCCAGAACCATTTACTGAATAGGTTCTCCTCTCCCCAGTGGTAGGTGGTGGAGGCTTTGTCGAAAATGAGTTGGTTGAGAAATTGAGGTTTAGCTTCTGGAATCTCAATTATATTCCATTGGTCTATATGCCTGTTTTGTACCAATACCAAGCTGTTTTAATTATTGTAGCTTTATAGTAAAGTTTGAAGTCTGGTAATGTGATACCACCTGCTTTGCTTTTTTTTGCTGAGGATTGTTCTGGCTATCTTGGTCATTTGTGTTTCCATATGAATTCCTGTATTGTTTTTTCTAGGTCTGAGAAGAATGTTGCTGGTAATTTGATGGGAATTGCATTAAATCTATAGATTGCCTTAGGTAAGATGGACATCTTCACAATGTTGATTCTTCCAATCCATGATCATGGGATATTTTTCCACTTGGTTGTGTCATCTTTGATTTCTTTGAGCAGTGTTTTGTAGTTTTCATTGTAAAGGTTTTTCACGTCTCTGGTAAGGAAGATGCCAAGGTATTTCATTTTTTTTGTGGCTATTGTGAATGGAATTGTGCTTTTTATATGGGTTTCTGTTTGTTTATTATTGGTGTAAAGAAATGTGATTGTCTTTTGTACATTTATTTTATATCCTGAGACTTTGCCAGAGGCCTTTATCAGTGTAAGGAGGTTTTTGACAGATACTCTTGGGTTTTCAAGGTACACGATCATGTCATCTGCAAAGAGAGATAACTTGACTTCCTCTTTTCCTATTTGAATACCCCTGATTACCTTCTCTTGTCTGATTGCTCTAGCAGGACTTCTAATACTATATTGAACAGGAGGGGTGAGAGTGGGCATCCTTGCCTGGTTCCAGTTTTCAGGGGAAATGGTTCCAATTTTTGTCCATTTAGGAGTATGCTGGCTGGGGGTTTCTCGTAGATGGCTTTTACTATTTTGAGGTCTGTTCCCCGTATGCCTAGATGTTCGATGGTTTTTATCAAGAAGGGGTGCTGGATTTTATCAAAAGCTTTTTCTGCATCTAATGATATAATCATGTGGTTTTTGTTTTGACATCTGTTCATGTATTTAATTACTTTATAGTTTTACGAATGTTGACACTACCTTGCATCCCAGGGATGAAACCTACTTTGTCATGATGGATGATTTTTGAGCTACATTGTTGAATTCGGTTTGCTAGGATCTTGTTGAGAATTTTAGCATCTATGTTCATCAAAGATATTGGCCTTTAGTTCTCTTTCTTTATTGGGTCTTTATCTGGCTTGGGTATCAATGTGATTTTAGCCTCATAAAATGATTTGGGGAGAATTCCATCTTTCTCAATCACCTGGAATACCTACAGTAGGATTGGTATCAGCTCCTCCTTAAATGTCTTATAGAATTCTGCTGGAAAGCCATCTGGACCTGGGCTTTTTTTTTTTTTTTTGTAGATAGCTTTCCTATTACATAGTCAATTTCCATAATTGTTATTGGTCTATTTAGAGTCTAAATTCCTTCTTGTTTCAATCTAGGCAGGTTGTGTGATGTCAGAAAGTTCTTCATTTCCTTAAAGTTTCCAAGTTTGTTTCCATACAAAGTATACATAGTAGTCTCTAATGATCTTTTGTATTTCTTCAGGGTCAGATGTGATTTCATCTTTGTGTTTCTGGTTGTGTTTATTTGGGCTTTTCCTCTGTTTTTCTTGGTCAGTCTAGCTAGAGGACCATAGATCTTGTTTATTCTTTTGAAGAACCAGCTTTTTGATTCATTGATTTTTTTGTATTATCTTTTTGTCTTCTATGTCCTGGATTTGGGCTTTTATTTTGGTGATCTGGATTCTTCTGCTGAAATTAGGGTTTTGGTGATTTTGCTTTTCCAGCTTTCTCAGGTGGCTTGTTAGGCTATTAATTTGTGATCTTTCCATTTTCTTAATGTGCGTTTGTAGGGATATAAATTCCCCTCTTACTACAGCTTTCATGGTGTCCCAGAGATTTTGGTAAGATGTTTCTTCATTTTCATGTTTTCAGGTACATTTTAATCTCTGTTTTGATTTCATTGTTGACCCAGGAGTTATTTAGCATCATGTTGTTTAGTGTCCATATCTTTGTGGGTTTTGGGGGGCCTTTTTGGTGTTTATGTTTATTTTTATTCCATTGTGGTCCAAGAAGGTACATGGTAAAATTCCAGTCCTTTTAAATTTGCTTATACTTGATTTAGGGCCAAGTATGTGGTCGATCTTAGAGTATGTTCCATATGGTGATGAATAGAATGTATATTCTGTGGTCTTTGAATGGAATGTTCTGTAGGTATCAATTCAGTCCATTTGGTCAAGAGTCACATTGAGATTTTGGGTCTCGTTGCTGATTTTTTGTCTTTATGATCTGTCTAGGGTTGTGAGTGGGGTATTGAAGTCCCCAGCTATGATGGTGTTGGAGTCAATGTCTTTTTTTAGCTTGCCCAGGAGCTGCTTTATAAAAGTTGGTGCTCCCATGTTGGGTGCATATATGTTTAGGTTGGATATTTCTTGTTGATGGATTGAACATTTTATCATTATGTAGTGGCCTTCTGTATCTCTTTTGATTTTTGATAGCTTAAAGGATATTTTGACTGACATTAAGATCACGACTCATCCTTTCTTTTGTGTTCCGTTCACCTGAAAATTTGCTTTCCATCCTCTTACTTTGAGTCTGTGAGTGTCCTTTCTAGTGAAGTGAGTCTCTTGAAGGCAATAAATTGTTGCCTGGTGATATTTTATACATTTTACCATTCTATATCTTTTCAGTGGTGCATTTAGTCCATTCACATTCAAGCTAATTATTGAAATGTGAGAGTTGATCCATATCATAATGTTCTTACAGAGTTGTTGTTCTTTCTGTTTTTGTGTTGTCTTTCTTTTGGTTCTGGAGTTGGTTCATGTGTGTTTTTAATCTTTTGCCTGTACTCTTGTGAAGAACGTTGCTGTTCGTTTTTCCTTTTCTTCTGTGCTCAATACTTTCTTAAGTGTTTCTTGTAGAGGTGGTCTGGTAGCTGGGTAGGTTCTTAGGGATTGGATATCTGGGAAAGATTTCAATTCTCCCTCACTGATGAAGCTTAGCTTGCCTGGGTAGGTTATTCTTGGTTGAAATTGCTTGTCTTTTAGAATTTTGTAGATAGGTCTCCAAGCTTTCCTAGCCTGGAGGGTTTCTGTAGATAAATCTACTGCTATTCTAATTGGTCTTTCCTGGGAGGTAATCTGACTTTTTTCTCTTGCTGCCTTTAGGATTTTTTCTTTTATACCTACTTTGTTTAGGCGAATTATTATGTGTCTGGGAGTTGGTCTTCTCATTTGTTGTCTTGCTGGGGTTCTCTGAATCTCTTGTGTTTGAATTTTTGCATCACTGATGAGATGAGGGAAGTTTTCTTGAATGATTTCATAAAATGTTTGTTCCAGTGTGGCTTCTGTTTCTCTCTCAGCCTCAGGAAGGTCAATTACTCTTACTTTCGGTCTCTTGAAGTAATCATTCATTTCTTGAAGGTTTTACTCAGTCTTTTTGAGCTTCTTTTCCATGTTTTTGACAGTTTGGGTTAGTTCTGTATTTTGGTCTTCGAACTCTGGGACTCTTTCTTCTGCTTGGCTAATTCTGCTTTCTATGCTTATTAGTTTGTTATTTATTTCCATCACAGTATTCTTTACTGCTGTTATTTCTGACATCAGCTCCTTCTTATTTTCCTCTTGTCTCTCCTCGATTTTTTTTTATTCTCTCCATTAATGTCTTGATGTCTGGGTTTGTTTTATGTGACCAGTCATTCTGGAGGCTCTTCATTCTTTGTGTTCCAAAGTCTGTTTTCTCAGTGTCTGATATCCCAGGGGTCTCTGTGAGACCTATATTCTTCCTTTGGTTTTTCTTCATTTGCGAGGTTTTTTGTTGTTGTTGTTATTGTTGTTTTCCCTTCCTTACTTTTTCCTTCCCTCCACATTACTGTCTTCTTTAATTCTGTTATTCAGGGGTGGAGGGATTGTTTTTACTTCTGTTTGTTCAATCTCCTATTCTTCTTTATATATGTCCTCTTACTTTGTTCAATTCTGGAGTTGCACTGTAGGTTGAGGGTGGTTCTTTTTGCAGTTTTGAGATTTACTTAGGGGGGGAGCTGTGATTCAAAATCTATCTGCAGGTCCTAGTATCCGCCGACAGGTGTATGAATAATCTGAAACCCATTTCCCACTGCCTTGGAATCTGTCCATGCAGTGGGGTTTTATGTTTACTCCCTGTAATAAAATGTGGTTAACAGAGGGAAGAGATTGGAGCAGAGAGTCGGGGGAAGAGGGGTGTGGAGAGAGAGAGGAGTAAGGGTGAAAACAGATGAGTGTATCAACAG
Source organism: Carlito syrichta (assembly GCF_000164805.1). Classification (NCBI taxonomy): domain Eukaryota; kingdom Metazoa; phylum Chordata; class Mammalia; order Primates; family Tarsiidae; genus Carlito; species Carlito syrichta. The sequence goes on from NW_007246987.1 coordinate 17,371, forward strand.
ATGGAGAGAGAGACAAAAACTGAAATGTATAAAAACAACAGACCACAGCTACAAACTAACCAACTCCCATACAAAGAAAACTAAAACATACAATGTTATTAACATACAAGCTTAACAACCTCCTTATGTGTGTGCTATTCCTCTATACAAAGATATGGTTTATAGAGAGAAGAAAAGAAGGGAAAAGAAGGAGGAAAAAAATGGGGGGGAACAAAACAGAAAGAACAGAATCAAGTCAGTAGACTAACAGAATCAATCAAGCACACTCTGAGACTTTTCATTTAATTCGAATGTCCTTTCAGCTCTGATTTCTAGCTGTCTTTTCAGGCTGTTAAGTTTGTTCACATTTATTGTGAAGGGCAGTTCAGATCATCACTCAGTTCACGACTGCCCCATTCACCTCTCAGATCTGGCCTGTGTCTGTCAGGCTTTTGTTTTTCCCCTTTCAGTGTTGTTACCTTGAATCGCCAGCAGGTGGTGTTATCTCTTGCTCCAAATGGTCTTTATCTCAGCTGCTCACCGGCCCCTAAGGGGAGGGAGATGTTGCCTCAAGGCACACGGGAGGAGACCCACGGCCTGGCAGGATGACTCGGTGGTAGTAGACCTCAGCAGATCTTGCTTGCAGGGGCTTCAAGGTCTGAAGTTGTGGATCACCTCAGGCACAGGCCATGCGATATGGAATGGCTGCCTTGGCGGCGGTGGCTGCAGCTCACCTCAGGCACTGACAGTAAGATGTGGAATGGCTGCCTCGGCGGCGGTGGCAGTGGCTCACCTCAGGCACAGGCAGTGCGATGTGTAATGACTGTCTTGGAGGTGGCGACGGCAGCAGCGGTGGCAGCTACGGCTCGTCTCAGGCACTGTTGGTACGATATGGAATGGCTGCTGGCTGTGGTGGTAGCGGCGGCAGCAGCAGCCACAGTAGCTGCCCAGAATGCAATGATGCCTCAGCAAAGTCTACGGCTGAGTTGCATGTGAAGAGCAGCCTGCTGACGATGGGATGCAGCCTCTGGGGAGAGAACCAGAGTCTCTTTGTGTTCTCCTCAGTGGAGAGTCTCACAGACCAAGCTGCTCCATCACCATCTTGCCAGAAGTCCTCCAAGGATGATTTCTAATCCATTTTTAGCTTCAGATTTTCAGGGGACATTGTTTTTGGTTGGAAAAGGTGTACTTTTTAAGATGGATATGAACAGGTGTAGTTGTAGAGCCTGACGTATTTTTTTATGAGTTGTCCATATGTCTGGATTGATATCTGTTTCCATAAGGGGCAGACAAAGGAACTTTCTGAGTGCCATCAGAACAATGACCCCCATAAGGGCTAAAATGTCTCTACCTAGTAGAGGGTTTAGACTCTCTGAGAGAATTAGAGAAGCATGAGTAAACAAGAGTTTCCCAACTATACACAAGAGACTGAGAAAAGTATTGAGTTAAAGACTGCCCTGACAGGCCCTTTATGGTTGTGCTAAGGGAGGAAAGAAGGCCTGGATTGGAGAGGAGAACAGAAAAGGCTGTGTCAGTATCCAGAAGGAAATTTATTTTCTTCCCTTCAACCTCCAAAATGACCTGGGTCTCCTCAATAATGGCGATTTGAGCCACTGGAGTCAGGGAGGTAAGCCTTGGGCCTGTCAGTACTGTTGAAACATTTGTAAAGTTGGCTTTGGACCTGATGAATTGCACCTCTGGGGACAGTCCGACTTCCAGTGATCACCTTTGCATATTGGACAAAGTTAGGGTGGCAGCCTCTCTCTTGGCTTCCTGCTATTGACAGGGCAGTTGTTTCTAAAGTGTCCTGTCTTACCACATTCGTAGTAAGTTGCAGGAACCCTTAGGGAATTCTGAGTTTTATAAGTTTGAAAAGCAGCCTTTAAAATTCTACCATCTTTCTGTGTTTCTTCTCCTTTTTCCTGAGCCTCTTCCTGATCCCTATTGTAAAAGACTAAAATGGCCACTTTTAGCAGATTCTCCAAGGTGCTATCTGGTCCTATGGCCTGTTTCTGTAACTTCCTTCTAATGTCAGGAGCTGATTGAGTGAAAAATTTGTTCTTTACGTTAAGTTGTCCCTTAACTGACTTAGGAACCAGTGAGGTATGCTTAATTAAAGCCTCTCTTAATCTCTCTAGAAAGGCAGAGAGATTCTCATCTAGTCTTTGATCTATCATGGATAGTTTAGAATAATTCAGAGGTTTAGTTCTAATTCTTCTTAAGCCTTCTAGTATGCACATCTAATGGTGATTGTCCATTTCCCTAGGTCACCATCAGGAGCCCATCTAGGGTCCTCTAATGGGACTGCTAATTTTCCAGTAGGATAAGGTTCTTCCCCTTCTTTGTCACTACAGGAGATACACATTCCCAAATTTCTCTGCTGCTTGCAGAGAAGTTTGATTTTCAGTAATTGTTAAAGTTTGACTCAAGAGCAATATAATGTCTTTCCAAGAAAGTTCAAAAACTTACATTTTGAAAGTATATGTATGTCTGTCTGGATCATCTGAAAATATACCAAGATCCTCCTTGCTTTGCCTCAGATCCTGTAGTAAGAAAGGAACCTGCATTCTAGTGGGGTCAAATTCACTAAGCATTTCCTACAAGGGCATGCAAAAAACAGGAACTTGTCTTGGATATGAAGCTTTAGGAGGCTGTAGTTTTGAGGTATAGGAAGGTCCTGGGTAAGTGGGTCAGGAATGGTTTCAAGGGGTACAGCCTTCTCCAGTGGTGCCTCAGGAAGTGGCATTCCATTTTTTGGGGCCATCTTTAGAAGAGTCTGCCAAAAGAGCTGAGTCTATTTTACAATCTTGACAGAAGTTTTGAATTTTATCTTAAAGCAAAGAAGGCTTTATATGTGGAACTTTGGACCACTTGTCCTTTCTTCTACAGAAAAGGTCTAATTGTAAGATTGTATTACAGTTGATAATTCCCTTTGGAGGCCAAGTTTCCCTGTCTGTAATTTGTAACTTGGCCCTGCCCTGCCTGGGTGCAAAAGAATTGAAGGCATTATTTCCTCAGTGTTTGAGGATCAAAGGAGTCCCATTGTGACAGGATGCACTGTAGAGGAGCATGGACAGTAAATTCAGATGGCCTGCCTGTTGCCCATCTGAAATGAGAAAGAGGCAAAAGAAAAGTTTTCCTTACTTTTCCTCTCTCTGACCAACAAGCATGAGTGGGATCAAAGGAAGAAGGGCATTCCCCCACACTTTCTGTCCTCAGATACTCATAATGTCCCCATGGATGAGAGCACAACCTCCATCCATGTGTATGGGAGGGACTGTGTCAACAGGACTTAGTCATGCCTATCTGTGCAAGTCCAGGCCCTCACCCCCAACTGAGACTGGCTCTGAATCTCCTAAATTGTTGGCCTGTTTCTCTTGTTGGGTCTTCCCATATGGAAATCTGAAAGATTGGAGTACTTGAATTTGAGTTAGAGCACTGAGAGGCAGTGGTGTGGGTGCTGGAGGAAAGCATACACATCTGCTCGTGAATGTACACCTTAGGGATGGGCATGAATTGGACCAGCTGTATGAGTAACATATGCACCAGTCTTTGCATAAATATTCCTCTCCCTTCATTTCTTTGAAAAGTATCAGTATACTGTTGATTAGTTGCGAGCACCCACAAAAATGAGAAGGATTAATTTGTAGAACCCTTCTTTTCTGTGTGACCATTCAAACTGAGGATGCAAAAAGTGTCTGAGGAAGATGTATGGATCTATTTAATCTCTTTTCATTGGCTTTTGACATATTGTAGCCATTATTCAGTGAGACATTATTATAAAAGTATCCCTGTTCCATGTATGATCTTTAGAATTACAGATGGGACAGTCCAGTTAGAACTTAGGTCTTAATGAGACAAGTAGATAGACTACCTGAGTTTTAGGGCATAGGTTAGATAGTATTCCAAGAGGGAAAAGTTCATATTGCCTCAATAGCTTATATCCTATAAACTCTCTTAGGCAGGTGGATAAAACCCGAAGGGCTGAAGTGTAGACTTGTATCCATATCTGTCTTAAGCAAAGAAGTGCAAGGGTGTTTGAGGGTGAAGTGACTTGGCCCCACAAAATTATGCCCAAGAGGAGAAAATTAAGGGCCCACACCATCAACCCTTTTAAATTAGCAAAACTATGTTAATCCCTGACATGATTCAAGACGCAGCTCAGATGTAATGGAGGAAAAAGCTAGGGGAATAATATCCTCCTGTCCTAGTTCCTGAGAGGTCCCTAACACACCTTAGCATCTAACTTTTTTATTTCTTTGCTTCCCCTGTTCTCAGAAAAAGGCAAAAACAACATTGCACCCTATCACATTTCTTATATCTAAAACTCCTCCTATCAAATACCAGCATTTCATCACATTGCATATAACTTTTTAACACAGAATATAAAGAAGAGATAGAAGCCATGGTAGTTTTGAAAGGAAGAAAATACAATAGGAAAGATTAGAAGTCTTTTGCTGATACCCTAACTGGCAGTCAGGAACTGGAATCCATCTGAGATCCTTCAGATAACACCAAGATATAGCCTTGGCCAGAAATCTTCAATGACTCCCAAACTTAATCCAGCTCTATGCAATGACTAGACATCCATGAAAGGAAACTGGATCAGAACAGAGCCAACATTCTCAACACCCAAGTGCAATGGGGGATTGATTAAGCCCTTTCCAGCAAGCCTGTCTTCTGTGACTTGTAGAACGGCAGCTGTGCTATCTGCTTTTAAGTGACTGACAGAGACCCATGTTGGTTTTGAGAGAAAGAGAGCTACTTTGTGGATAAGAGGCCTCAGAAGTGAAAGCAAAGAGACAAGTCTGCTTTCACTCACCCTTCTGAATCCATTGATCTGAGTCAGGACACCAAAGTGTTGCAGAGGTTTTGAACTCCTCTGTCAGCTTACACCAGCAACCTCAGGTTTTTGTCCCATGACCAAGAAGATTAAGGAACTTGGACATCAAAATGAAGAGTAAAAGTAGGAGTTTATTAAGCAACAGTGCTCTCCAGAAAAGAAAGGGGGCCCTAAATGGGTTATTGGCGCTAGTAATTTGTGGTATTATCTTTTCTGGGTGCATTTCTCTCATTTGCATACCATCCACCCCTTACTTTCTGGGATCCAATTTTTATTGTGCATGGAGATACTTGACCAAATTTACTCCCTCTTGAATATTACCTATAAGTACTTCAGAAAAGCCCACAGCGGGAAGAGGAAGGGGAGTAAAACCATAATACAAATGCTATATTAATGATATAATAATTCAAGGTCAAGTTAGAACATTTAGTTAAGCTATTGCTCCTGCATTTAAGCAGCAAAAGGTCCCTATTAGCAGTACATCCTGGATTGAGAGGATGTTCTCAGCCATATTAACCACATTTCAGTTAATGATTAAATAGTAAGGGTGGTGCAGGGGACAGTCCCAAAGGTGACAGGTCTCCTCAAGACCCTACCTCTTTGTCTGACTGTTTCCTCTCTCAATACCAAAACTAGATCTTTGTATTTGCTATGATTGCCAACTTATTCTCTCTTAATCTTATGTTTATAACTTATTTTTATAACTTTATTTTATAACTATTTATGAAAACGTAAAAGTTATTCTGAAAAATTATCATAATACTATAAGAAAGAGATTGGCAGTAGTGGGGAACTGCCAGGGTAAGGAGGAATGGGCACACTTCATCTCAAATCAGGTGAAGTAGGAACTAAAGTGAAGCCCAAACCATTCCTGTCCAAGTCCAATGACAATTTGTATACCTAACCCTGAATTATATTCCACATCTTTATAATACAAATTAAAATAAGTAAAGATTAAAAAGAAACTTTACCTATTCTAGGACCATTAATAAATATTAAGCAGTGAGATAAACTAAATATATTACCCTAAACTGTCATTGGAAAACTTTTGTCTCTATTTTGATATGAAAAGAAATTATCTCCAATATTTTAACTTATTTTTGCCAAGTTTTAGATACTTTTTCTGATAACTTTTGCTACCAGTCATACCCACATGCAATGTCATATATATCAAATCTCCTGGTAAAATATCTAGCTATTTTAGTGATTTTATAAGCTCCTTTTCTTGCTTGAGGTGAGAAAGAAGAACCACCCTTCCTTCCTTGTGATTAAAATTTAAAATATATTATGCTGAAAATTCCCTTGACAAATCTTCACTTCAAAATTTCAACCCCCATCATTTTGTGCCCTGGAGATTGAGTATCATTAATGTAGTCAGAGTTGATTTATAAAAAGCATATAGGATCATGTATCTTGCTTTGGGATAAAGAGGTGTTTATAGGCTTTTGTATATTTCTTAGCTTTTGGGACTCAGCCAAAACAATTAATGAAAGAGTCCATATTAACATACTGCTGTAGCCTTACAAATTACATTGTAATGCATCACATTCCTTCTAATACCCTGAAAAAATGCCTATGACTGATTACTTGTATCTTTATAATGAGTTTTATTTGGCGAGCTCACTATCTCCCCTTATCTCTTAGTTCTGAACACACTGGACAATTGTCTGAAATCAGTATTAAACAAAAGCTTCAATGTGTACATTGAATACATTGCACGCTTCGATGTGTACATTGAATACATGTACATCCACTTATACAATATGTAATGTTTATATGAATGTACAATGTATAGTTCAATATGTAATGTAACTTAAATATACCAATACTATATTGAAGAATAAAACTTATCTATGTTTCAGTAAATAAGACAATCCCTGTAGTTATGATTCTCAAATGAGAAGCATGATGCATCAATATAATCTGTGCACTTCATTAAAAACACTGTGGCCTCCACTCAGATTCGTTAATCATAATCTTGGGGAACTGATTTAGAAATCTGCACTTTTGACAATCTCATAGATTTTTACAATGCCTGACTATGTTTTGGAATAACTTATTTGTTATTTAATGTTCATGTTTTGACACCTCTTGTATATCCGATTGGATCATCACTCTTTGCATCAATTGTTGAACATCTTACTGTTTAATCATTTCATGCAAATATTAATTTGGTACTTTCCTCACCCAGCTTAAACAAAATAGAATAAGACAAAATTCAAAATGTCGAGGTCAATTAGAAATGAAACCACTCAAATATTCATTCAAATATTAATTTTATTTAGGTATTTTAATGTTATTTTTGATGTTTTTAAATATTAATTAATTTAGTTTCTGCCCATAACTAGGAATGGATTATGTACAAACTGCTTGACATTACATAAAGAAATTTAGGTACCTTATCTATGAGTAACAAATGAGTTATCCTTTTTCTTTTGCACCATCCAGCTTAAACAAAATAGAATAAGACAAAATTCAAAATGTCAAGGTCAATTAGAAATGAAACTACTCAAATATTCATTCAAATATTAATTTTATTTAAATATTTTAATGTTATTTTTGATGTTTTTAAAGTAACTGAGCATTTCACATTCTATTACAAACATACATTTAAATATAACAGAAACTTTTCCTGTGTTCAATCAGAGCCTTATTTTATGGAAAGTTCGATGATAGTTACAAATACACAGATAGTCATATTAAACATCTGCAATCAAAAGTCTCCCTCCTGAATACATCAGAAGCTCTGAATGATAAATACCAATGAGAATGCTGGGATAATGCTGTGGGTGGTTTGGTAGAACTGCCAAGTTCTGTTGTGCCCTGGGGGTCTATCAGCAGGATGTGGTTCTTGGCCTCACACTTTTATATATTTTAAAGGAAGGTTTTCACAGGCTGGTACTTTAGCATGAAGTTATGTTCAGTTTATTCCATATGACTAACAATACCGGTCATTTCATCAACTAGTATATAGGCAGAGAAAATTTGTAATTTTAGAGAAATAACACATGGACAGCTTCTGAGCTATCACTTCAAATGTAACCCCTAAGATCTTGAACATGTCTACTTTCCAGGCTTTTATTCTGATCTTTATTTCCTTGAACATCATGCTTCAGACAAACAGAAGGGAAAATATACCCTTCTGAATGTGCCCTGTTTCTTGTAGCTCTGTGATATATTATACATTAATCCATCTGTTGGGAAAGCACTTCTACATTTACATTACCAATTCCTATCCAACTTTAAAGTTCAACTTAGATGACAGTTCATTACAGATGACTTTTTTTTAGGAGACCCATTATTTATTAATTTATTTTTATTTCAATAACTGTAACAGCAAAAATGTTTTGTTGTTGTTATTGTTGTTTGTTTGTTTCTTTGTTTTTTGAGTTGGAGTCTCACTCTGTTGCCCAGACTGGAGTGCAGGGCTGCTCCGGGCCCCCACAGCCTCGACCTGCTTGGGCTCCAGCGATCCTTCCACCTCAGCCTTCCAAGTCGCCGGAATTACAGGCATGCGCTACCACTGCCGGCTGATTTTTTTTTATTTATTGTAGAGATGAGGTCTCACTGCCCAGGCGGGTCTCGAACCTGTGGACTCAGGCAATCCACTCACCTCAGCCTCCCAAAGGTGCGGGATTACAGGCTGAGCCACAGAGCCCGGCTATAAATGTTTTTTAATTACATGGATGCATTGTGCAGTGGTAAATGGTTTACCTTCTACTATAAAGCCTGTTAAGGTCAAATATTTTCTTTCCCATTTTCCATATAGTGAGCAAATAAAAATATTAGTCAATCCTAATTTATACTGTGAAGATAAAATCTGCTAGGGGGAATAATTTCTGATAAATATCTTACTCTGTAAATTATAATTTTAAGTAAATCACTTATTCTTTACTTAATATATTTAGGATTTGAAATAGTAAAAAATAAGACTAGAAATCAAGCTAATATTTAAGAAGACTAAAGTCTAAGTTCTAAATACCATTGCTGATGGTCCAAACCAGTCTAGAACTTTCTATCTAATAGGCATGATAATATAGCTCTGGTGAGAAATTATTACTAAAATCATCCTCTTTGATGCAAAAGAAAAAGGATAGCTCATTTGTTACTCATAGATAAGGTACCTAAATTTCTTTATGTAATATCAAGCAGTTTGTACATAATCTATCCCTAGTTATGGGCAGAGACTAAATTAATTAATATTTAATAATTATTAATACTTAGTGACCAAATTTCTGTCTTTAACCATCAGGACTTCAACTGCCTTTCTCCAGCAGTCATTTTCACTTCCTAGCAAGCTAACAAATATCATGGAAAGACAGAAATATACATGGCACGCTCTCTCTCTCTCTCTCTCTCTCTCTCTCTCTCTCTCTCTCTCACCCTCCCTCTCTCTCTCACTCTCTCTGTGCTTCTTGTGTGTGTCTGTGTCCCAAGTGTATGTCCCTAATGTTGGTATTGTTTGTAAGAAGTACGGAAGCAATTATTCATCAAGATTCTTTCTCCTGAGTAAGATATTGTCTTAGAATGGCCACTCTTAATTATTTTATAATTTGTCACTATGTTAAATTTTATAGACTTCTGGTTTCAGCAGGCAATTGTAAAAATCTAGAAGGAGCATCATCACCACAAAAAACCCCCAATATATAAACAAATATAAATATTTATAACAAAATATAAATTAACAGTTTTTCTTGAGCCTATTAGAAAACTGTTTTTTTAAAAAACTATCCTGATATATTGAGAGTCAAGTAGAAGAACTCTTTCCTTTGAAAGTAGAAAAAAACGATCCAATTATTTGCTTACCTGGGACAGATGTTCCAGAAGGTCGTGTGAATTAGTAAGAAGATTAAACTAGAAATGTTTTAAAAGCTACTAAATACTGAATGTGGAGTAATAAGAGAATGTTTTGAGTTTTTCAAAAAAATAGGAAAGACTAATAAAAAAAATATTGTGTATGTATAGCATAAAATGCAGGAAATCAATAGCACAAGGGGTAGGAGGGAGAAATTGCTTATGTAAAATTATGAAATTCTTACATACATATGAGGAAGTATAATATTATGTGAAAATAACCTGATTAATTTTAAGTATATGTTGCAAATTCTAGAGTGACCATGAAAAGTATTAAAAGATCAAGAAATCAATAAGTGAGATAAAATGGAATCAATTGAAAAGGCTGTGAAATTAAAACCAGAGAAAGCAAAAAAAAAAAAAAAAGAAAGAAAGAAAAAAGAAAAACAAAGCAAACACCAGTTGCAACAAATAGAAAACAACTGACATTAAGCTAGAATTTAATCCAAGCACATAAATAGGCATTTTAAATATGTGTGTTCTAAATCTACTAGGGAAAAGATAATTTTATAATAGAGAAAAAATAATGATCCAACTCTATGCTGTTTATAAGAAATCCAGTACAAATATGAGATATTGCTTAGTTAATGTAAAAGGAGAGAAAAGATAGACCATAAAGTCACTTACCAAAAGAAAGTTGAATTGACTATATTAATTTCAGACAATTTACACTTCAAAACAAAAATGTTTTTCAGGGATAAAGAGAAGTATTACATAATGGTAAAAGAAGTAAATTTTCTACAAAGACTTCAGAATCCTATATGTGTATGCGTCTATCAAATGGAACTTCAAAATACATGAGAAAAAATGGATGAAACTGAAAAGAGAAACAACTAAATCTAGAATCATTATTAGAGACATTTTCATGCCTTTCTCAGTAATTGATAGAACAAGTAGGCAGAAAGTCAGTAAGGACATAGATGACCTGAAAAACACTATCAGCCAATGAGATTTGAGAGTTACAGAACATTTCACACAACAACAGCAGAATACACATTCTCCTCAAGTGTATATGAAACATACATCAAGATAAAATGTGTTCTGTGATATAAAACAAACCTTAACAAATGTGAAATGACATACAAAATATGTTATTGGACCATAACAACATGAAACTAGAAGTCAATTACAGAAAGGTATCTGGAAAATTTCTAGTAAAACACACACTTCTGTATAACCGATTAGTCAATAAGAAAATCTCAAGGGAGATTAAATTAGTTGTCTTTTCCCTCAACCTTTTTCATTGTACCTTTTTAAAAAAAGTGATAGGTAGCAGTGGTCAGACATTGAATGGCAACATAAGAAAACCTGTGCTAGAGGAGTTTGCTGCCTCTCTTCTGTGGAATCCCAGTCTACCTTCTCAGGACAGGTTTTCCACAAATTAATTTTTGGGTGGCAATATGTATAAATGCCAGACCTTGACCACTCACCTTCCTTTCCCTCTATTATTAGATGTAATACAATTGTTGGAGATGGAGTTTAGAGGGGTACTGATTTTTAAATGTGCTTTCATTTCTTGTAAGATAATTTATCAGTAGGAGATAAACGATGGGTACATATGGAATACAGAATGGAAAAAAAAGACATTGAAAACTCCAAAAGGTGGGATGGAAGGGGGTAAGGGTTGAAAAATTACTTATTGAAAACAAAGTTCACTTTTTGAGGGATGGGTACATTTAAAGCTCAGACATCACAATTACACAATATATTAATGAAACAAAACCACACTTGTACCACCTAAATCTATAAAAATAACATACTAAAAAAGTATAATGGTATATATTTGATTTACATGAGTGTCCTTTCCCTCTTGTCTTTATTGTTAGAATTTGAGGGCAGGAGTTTCTATCATCTAGTTTATTGCTACAATTTATTCAGAAAAATGCTCCCAAAGGTTTGCAGTTTTGTTTTTTTTTTTTTAAATTATGCCATCATTTTTTTACAGTGAGAAGTTTTTTTTTAACAAAAACTTTATGGAATTTTGTAACAAAATTTCAACTTGATTAACTTGGTTAATAACATCTTGGGCCACAATTTGAAGAAAGCTATCAATTTTAAAAGTAACTTGTTTGAGGAAAGAAGTTAGCAAGAAGTAAAAAGTCATATTCAGAGTCACAGGTGATTTCTAGGCCCATTATGTCATTCTATCAGACAAATCACAGAAAAACATTTCCAAGTCATATTTTACTTTGCCTTTCCTGTTCAGAGAAGATGGATTTTCAAAAGCACTATGATGGAAATGACATCAGATATTAACAGCAATTTCTTAATTTGGCCCATTAGAATTTTCCTTTATCACATTTCATCTTACTTCTTTGAAACCTTTTAAATAATGTTCTATCCTGCAAGGAGCCTTTGAAGATGCAACTTTGATACATCTTTTAGAGAACATTATTCATGCATGATATACTTGCCCACTTTAAATCCTTTAGTATTTCTCTATACTACCTTTCATCATGATTTTCCCCTAAAACTGCTAATATATTTCACACTATTATGTAAAATAAAGGTAAACAGCTACTGAAATTAGTGAAGACATCTATAAAATAATTTATCATTTTTGTAATTTCTTTTTTATAGTATATATATATATAATTATATAGTGTGTGTATATATTTTCAGCTTAATTTTTGATGGTCTTTTTTCCCTCTCTTTTTGATGTGTAGCACAGAATTTTTTAATTATTTAACACTTAAAATACTCTAAACATTCATTAGTTACAAATTAAAATAAAATTTGTGCTGCATTAGATTGAAATTTGAAGTCTAACTTATTAAGATCTCTATATATAAAAATTATAATTATACAACATGATATATACAGATTATGTGATATATTATGTATACTTTTATGTGTTTAATTTTATATGCGTATACACAGAGAGTATATGAGAAAGCGATAGAAAAAATATTAACATTTATTATGGTGACAAATAGACCAAAAGCTAACATTATTCCATTAGATTTACCAATATAAACATTAATTTTTATTAAAAAACACTCAACATATTCAAAATTGGAATATTTCCTATTTAGTAGAATTGTTACTGGGCTGTATAGGACATTAAATCTCATGTTGCTTTAAAAATCTTCCGCTAGTGATCATACCCCACATTTTTTCAGTAGAACAAACAGAGAATATTATTTGTGGGAGGTCTACGGGCCACTGGTAATAACTGTCTGTTATTCTTACATTTGTTTGTTTTTAACTTTAACTTTTTAATGTAATTTTAAGATTTATGATAGTTTAACAAAGATTCTAGGCTCTTATGGACCCTTCAACCAGTTTTTCACTAGGTTTCCCTAATATTAATATCTTACCTTAAGGTACAACGTAACCATAATACAAACTAAATATGCAAAACTACAAACCCTATTTAGATTTATCCGGTGTTTTTTATATTGTTGTTGTGTTGTGTCTTGTTTTGTTTTCCTAATATCCTTCTTTGTGTTGTAGAATTGAACACAGCACATCATGTTCTTTTGAGCTTCATGTCTCCTTAATTTCTTCCACTCCATGGAAGTCTGTCTTTCCTTGCTTTTCATGACATTGCTAGTCTTGAGAAGTACTAGTCATGTGGTTTGTAAAATGTTCTTCAATTTGCATCTGTCTGAAGTTTTTCTTAACATAAAAGCAAGTTTATGGATTTGAGGAAAGAATATCACAAAAGTAAAGTGAACTCATTGCATTGTATCAGGAATACATGATATTAAAATGACTGATCACTGAAGAGATTAACTTTTATCACCTGGAATCAGGAATTCATGATATTAAAATGACTAATTACTGAAGAGGTTAACCTTTATCACCTGGAGTTACCTTATTCATTCTACATTTATTATTTAGAATGTTCCTTCCTTCCTTCCTTCCTTCATTCTTTTGCTCTTCTTTTCTGTCATTGTAAGATGCTTCAGGCTTTTCCTTGCCTAAATAGAATCACACATTTCTCCAAGTATTCTTTGTTATTTTATTAGAAAATTAAATTAAAAAATAGTTCTGGACTTTATGTGTGCTTGTCGCTTTTGAGTTGTTACTGCGGAAAGGCTTCTCTACAGAGCTAGGGATATATGTCATATATCAACTTATGTATAAAAATATGTGTGTTATGTTCATTTTAGTATCCATTTGTCTGTATGTGTGTGTGTACACATGTACGCATGCATATTGTTGAATTAAATTTGGCCTAAATCTGCCTCCCTACTGTGAATGCCTATGTAGTGAACTGCAACTGAACTTAGTACACAAATAAATTGCAAACTAATTAAAAGTGCATTATTGTAACAAGCAGCTGAGTCCCAGCCAATCACGCAGTCAAGCTTCAGGTTGCCCACTGATGGGATTACATTCAGGTGAGGCAATGCTTTATCACACCATACTCAAATAGGGCAAATATTCAGCTGTAAATAATCAAGTTGTTTCTTATAAGTCACTTCCTTTTTCTGTCTATAAATACTGCGTGCTTGCATTGACAGTGAAGCTCTTTGAAGCTCTCTGTAGCAGGAACTGGATAACATTCTTTGCTCAATTTTAATTTCATCTAAAGTTTTTTCTTTTAAAAATTATACACATACACACATACTGCCACGAATAAAAGAGTACAACAAGGTTCATTGTAGACTTCACTCCTTACCAATAGATAGTAAGTTCTGGCAAATAGATGTTCTTGGGTGTAGTCCTTTCTAGTTAAACTCTCCCTACTTCCTCTTCTCCTAGCAACAGTAGTCTGTTATCCCTAAATTTTTATGCAATTGCAACTTAGTGAACTACTGATAAATCATGATTGCTAACAGTTTAATGTATAGCCAAGTTTAAAATATATAAAAACATTAGATCTTAAGTAATAAGGAAACTGAGGTTTTGATAGGCAAAAAAATAAAAATAAGTAAATCAATTATAAATGTACATATTGAGGAACTTAGATTAAATAACATTCTATTTTCTTGAACTTGAGTTCCTTCTAATTTTTGGTGATGTGCCATTGATTTTTATATCTTACCTTTTCTAAATATTTTCATTATATATCTTTAATGTATCTATGTTTTCTGACGAAAACATTTATTGTCATTTTTAAGATATGATGCTTTTTTTATATGCAACTTATTTTAGGTCACCCACACACTGTTGTGAAAAAACAACAAATTCATCCCCTCTCTATTCCAGAAAAAATACAAAATCTGAGATGAATAAGAGGAAGCCTTTTCTTCACAATACTTTGATAATACATTAAGCTTCTTGTCTACATATTTGGAGAGAATGTGACTTTACTAGCAAATAAATGCAATATATCTTGTCTTTTGGAATGTAAAATATGTGTATAAAATAAAGTAGTTCCATTGGTCTTCTAGTATATTAAGTGCTATCTGACGTTGTTATCCAGTTCTTGAAAAAACAAAAAAGTTAACTATGGACCATTGTTTCTAATAAGCAGAGTTCTATTTCAGTAGTAAACTGATAGTTAAGTTGTGCACTTCAGATTTTGTGAACTCCAGATGTTGTGCAGAGTTGTTTTTGTTTATTTTTTACGACAAAAACTAAATAAAGAAAAAAATTGGAGTAATATATTACTGGAACTGTAGTGGCAGGCTTCCATATTGTAAAGATATTGTTCTATACAGACCTTTTTGCTGTTTATCCTGTACGTAATAAAGTCCTTTCTAGATCATATGTGAAAAGAAAAGTGAAGGAAGTGTATTGTTAGCATGTTCTCATCAGTGGAGACTTCTTGTGTAATGTAGACTGTGCCACGTTATTTAAAAATGTGAGCATATACATATGTGAAAAAGAAAAAACAAATAAATGAACAAGCAAAAGTGCTCTAAAAAAGGATTAAGCTCAAAGGAAGAGAATAACCATTTAATAAAAAAATTATAAAGAAAATAATAAAAATTAAGTTAGCATTAAAGTGTTACATAGAAAAATAAAATAATTACCACCTCATTTGTTCTCTACTTCTGAAAAGAGTAATTCAGATTTTTATGTAGTTAACAGTTAATTGTTTCAGTAATAACTATTTCACTGAAATGTGTTTTATATAAAATTAGATAAAATGCTTTATAATATAAAATAGTCTTTTTTTTTTCAGTTTGCTACAGGATTTTCTGCTTGCTTTTTGTTTTGCTTTGGAAGTTCAATGCCATGTTTTTTGTAGTTGTTGTTATTGTTTGTTTTTGTCTTCATTACTAAAAGCATCTGTGTGCTTAAGGAAAAAAAAAAGAGAAGGAATGTATCAACTGTTTTTATTGAGTCATTCTAAAATTTAATTCATCTTTTATTCAATCTTAAGACAAAAGCCAATAAACTGCTTATATGTCTTTAAGGTTTCTGTGAAATAATATTAAATGTACCCTTCTGGGAATATACCCAGTGGAACTCAAATCACTCTATAAAAAAGATATCTGTGCACATATGTTTATTGCAGCACTATTCACAATAGCAAAAACATGGAACCAACCATGCTGCCTATCAAAACTGGACTGGATACAAAAAATATGTGGTACATACATATAAAGGAATATGACACAGTCATAAAGAAGGACAAAATTATGGACTTTACAGCAACTTGGGTGGATTTGGAGTCTATTATACTCAATGATCTATCACAGAAACCACATGTCCTCACTCATAAGTGAACCCTGAATACCTATTATAATACTACAAAAAAGGGATTATCAATAGAGGGATACTGCCAGAGGAGGTGGGTGTCCCATAACATCAATAAAGGTGGCTAATCCTAACCCAGGCGAAGTGAAGTCCAATGGGAAGTCCAGAACTTCACTTGTATGTAAACCACTTTTGTACCTAATCCTGACTCGTACCCCACAACTTTAAAAAACTAAAATAAAAAAAAGAAAGAATACTAAATGTTACCACTATAAATTAAAATACAGATAATCTTCCACATTATTTTCTAAGACAATCCAAATTATCTTTAAATTTATTTTTATTTTGGCATAACTTTTTGTACACTATAAATTTTGTAGCATTACTGAATTGCATATTGACTTCATAAACAAACAAAGATTTCATCGGTACCACATAATTCTTTAACTGAAACAAATGCTATAAATACAATTCAGGGAAGTGTACATATAATTTTTGGCTAATGATTTTATAAAACAAAAAATTAGTTATAAGACAACAAAATTATTGACCATATATTTATACATTTTATTGTTACTCTTTATAAAATTGTTCTATTTAGTCTTTGTAAGGGATTGAGTTGATGTTCCATTCCTTTATATAGATGGAAAATATCCTATGATTTAAATATACTTTAAAAATCTATTGTTCTCCATTATTTTCTTTCTTTGTTTATTTTCTACATCTACAATATAGAAGAAAGTGGTTACAACACTAAATACAAAGGTAAATGAGCTAGAAAATTACCTGCCTCCTATGAGTTAATAACTTATTCTACTAAAATTGGTATAGAGGTATCCTGAATCCTAGGATGCTTTCCATATTCAGACCCAAGTTTTTCTGCTCTGATGACAAGCACTAATTTGAACTTACCCTAAGTAATGCCTAGCATTTTAAATCCCCATGCATTAAATTGGAGAATTTAACCAAAACAATTTCAAATTATTCAGCACTTCTTAAATAGTGAAGCTGAGATCACGATACTAATTAAGCCACAGGAATGTAGAAATCTGGAATACTAGAGATCCAACAAACCTAAAATTTAAACTCTAAACCCAAAGCCACTCCAAAAGTCTTTGTGTAACCAGAAAATTCCATAATAATAATAATAATACTATCAAGTCTGGTCAGATAACTTGTAAATAGTAGTTGGGAAACTTGAAAAAGCAATATGTGTTTACATAAATATTTTGCATAAATACATAAATAATTAAATGAATAAATGCATAAAATATCTTACAATATGACAATATAGTTTTCATTTTTAAAAACTGGAAGCAATTTTATAGTTTATTTATTTTGACACATTTTTCTTTTCTTTTCCCCAAGTGAGAGAAATAATGTTGGGAGTTGGGTAGTTGACATTCAGAATCTATGGAAATAAAAACTGCAATTACCAAAGAGAAATTTTATACCAGTTAAAAAGGGTGAAATTTTGCTTTTAGACAATTTAAATGTTTAAAAGAACAAGAACATTATCTAATATACATTTCATTATTTCTTATTTCACTATTGAGGGTTCTGTCTATAATATAGTGCAAATCATGACATTTACTGAAATATTTACAAAATCTGTTTTTCATTTTTAGTATATTTATTTGGTTCAGATGAAGAATAGCAATTATAATTTCAGAGGGTCCAGAATTTAATAAGAGATATTCAGATATATGATTTGTAATTGTATTTTCTCAGAAAAAAAAGTAAGATGTTAGCATAATAAAATAAGAATCAGGGAGAATGTCTGTGAACAAGAGGTCTTACTTAAGAAAAGAACAAAAGACATTTAAATAAGCACAATCAAGAACACCATATGGTCAGTAGATAAGAAAACAATGAACAAAAGGGCCTTTACTTGGGCAGAAACAAGATTATAAGATCAGAAAGTCACCCAGACTAATCCAAATTCTCAAATTATCAGTGAAGCATAGGACAGAAGTAGAAAAGACACAGTGCTTGGACAAAAGAGCAGGAAAGTAATAATTATTTTTTATTGATAAGTAATATCTGTGCATGTCTATGGGGTACATGTGCTATTTTGTTACATACATAGAAAGTATAAGGATCAAGTCATTGAGAGTATCTAACAGCTTGAGTATTTACCAGGTCTATATGTTAGAGTAATTAATTTTTGAGAGATACTTTTCTCACTGACTAAAGACAATAAGAGACAATTAAAATAAATACATGAAAAAAGTTGAGCAAAGGAGACATTCCAGATCCTTGGATATCTCTGCAAAAGGATATAGGGACGTCATTTTAATGGAATTTTGATTTGTATTGATCAAATTAAGGAGGGCTTAAAGAACAAATTATAAATAAAATTAAAAAGTGAGGCAATTCAATGAATGAATTTTGCAGAGGCTACTTTCTAGCTAGTGGGAGAATTAGAGTGAGATTACAGCTATCATTGGTAATGCAGCACTCACTGACGCTGAACAGAAGAGGGAAAACTTAATCTTTTTTATCTGTTTGTTTTATTCATTTTTTAATTTTGCCTTGCCTATGGCTTATTTATATCTGTGAGCATTATTTATGTTCAACTGGGAATGACACAGCCTAGTATGCCAGTTGGATAGTTTTTCACCTTCTTAGCAAATTCTCATATACTGCTTCATAACAATCTCTTGAAATAGTTGTTATCGCCATATATAAGTATGAGTCATTCTCTCATTTAGCAAATATAGGACTGGAATTAAATCCTCACTTACCCAACTACAAATTATATATTCTGTAACTGAATCAACACAACATGATAATCCATTACTCCTATTTCAATCATTCCTTCTTAAGGCGTAGAATAGCATATTCAAAAGAACACTAGTTTGGAATTTACACAGCTGAATTCTAGTTCTGATTCTACAGCCAAGCTTCAGGCATGTCACTGAATTTATCTGGGTCTTAATTCCTTCATCTTTAGTAGGAAAGAATTGAAGTATCTAAAGTATAAAACGCCACCCAGATAAAAAAAGTTCTAGCCGGGCTCAGTGGCTCAGCCTGTAATCCTGCGCCTTTGGGAGGCTAAGGTGAGTGGATTGCCTGAGCCTGCAGCTTCGAGACCCACCTGGACAGCAAGACCTCATCTCTACAATAAATCAAAAAATTAGCCGGGTGTGGTAGCACATGCCTGTAATTCAGGCTACTTGGAAGGCTGAGGCGGAGGACCGCCGGAGCCCAGCAGCTCGAGGCTGCGGTGGCCGGGAGCGGCCACTGCACTCCAGTCTGGGTGACAGAGTGAGACTCCAACTCAAAAAAAAAAACCGTAAGAGACCAACGGGGCTGGAATAAAGTAAGAGTCAGAATGACTGAAGTTGGAGATGAGCTCATGTAGGAAACTTACATCTATCCCCTTCTTCAAATAGGGAATGGAGGCGGAGATGAGAACAAATGGCCTGAATATAATTTTTATGGTCTAAAAACTGTGGAAATATAATATTTCTTATTAATATCATCAATACCTAAATGGTTCTTAAATATTCTACCAATGCACACAGGTCATTTCTCCTGATGTTTTAATGTTATTAATATACATAGTCAAACTAGTTAGAAACCTTGAGATCTTCCTGTTAAATAGAAAATTGGATACAGCAACAAGTTTCCATGTTACATATTTATTCATTAAACAGATACAGAGGCAGCACATATTGTTGAATTAGGTAATAGGGGTCAAAATGATAGGACAGAGATACTACCTATTTTCAGACATTGGATGTACCTGTCATTGCATTTTGGTTAGATTTTACTTGTGCTGCATTCTCATGATATTAATCTCAAAGATTAATCAACCTAAGTCTTGACATAAGTCTTCCCAAAACCAGGATATAAGACCATTAACCCCAAATAGCTGAGTCTGTGACTAAAGGCCATGAACCTTTTCTATGGAGCTACAAATAGATTTCATTCTTGACCTGAGACATTGCCATCTATCTCAGAATTGATCAAAGTCTGTAATA
>NW_007246987.1:37655-80456 GCF_000164805.1 Carlito syrichta
GGAGCGGCCACTGCACTCCAGTCTGGGTGACAGAGTGAGATTCCAACTCAAAAAAAAAAGTTCTATGATTTTTAAATTCATTCTCCCTGTGCTCATGAACACTCAAAATTTGTCAGAAGCAGATAAAAGTGTAGTGAAATCTAAAGTCTGTTCCATTTGAGAGGGCATTTAAAGGGATGAGATTGTAAAAATCTGACTATTGCAAAGTTTCAAAAATAATATGAGAATGTGAACACATTTGTAGGATCCCTCTCAGGGCCTTAAAAAGAGAATTGCTAAAGGAGAGGCTTTAAAGTTTACACTTCACCAGCTTCTGTGTAAATCTTCCCTTGGCAATACCACTCAAAATAACTTTTGAGACACATTTTGTTGGTGGGTTGGTAAAGAGGAAAGAGAAGATGGCATGTTTAGTGGTGTTACCAGGTAATTCTTTTGATAGTCTCTGTACCTGTCCAAAGGATAAGGACTTACAGAGATGGTCCATTTTCACTGGAGACTGTAAGAAAGAAAAAATTCCTCACTCCAAAAGGAAGGGTTAAAAACCACATTCAGAATCATACTATGGAAATAAGATCTACTAATCTAACAGATAGTTCAGGCTCAAGTTCCTTTGGTTATGAAGAACCAAACACTTGTCTTCATTTCAAAATAAGGCAGTCAACAATGCACCTCGTATACTAGAGGAAACAAGGACTCCCAAAAGCTATTACAGAAAACACGTTACGTAAAGACTAAGATTTAAGAAATTTGATAATCAAAAACTAATGAATTTGTAATTAGTGACATGCCACACTGTCAAGTGTATTTAACGAGATGAAATTGTGAAATTGCATCTGCCTATAACTGCAAAAATACATACTTAAACCTAGAGAAATCAACATTATGCTTTAGACTACCGTGACTTTGTCATATAAATCGCTATGCATTTGCTCTCAGAAGGAAAGAGACCTCACACTGGATGGAAACAGAAACTCGACTGTCTTACAGCATTATAAAATATTCTGCCACCTTAAGTAACTCATGGTTTTATTTGATTTCACATCTGCTTAACGTAGCATTCGTTTTTTTTTAATATAGATATACAGCTTTCAAATAATGATGGCATTATTGCACTGACACTTCTTCTAGATAAATTACTAAGCCTTTAAGACAAAAAAAGATAGTATTCATTATTTCCCACATGGTGGTCAAGGTCATTGAGGAAAAGTGATATGAACAGTTAATATTGCAAGAAAGACTTAGCATCAAGAGTGAAATAATATTTGAGATTAAAAAGATATATTATCCCCATAGCTCTGCCAAACTCAGTGTCTACACAAATTATTATCTCTCTTTTAAGTGCCAGTCAGGTAAGTTACAGTTCTCTAAGGGCAGCTTTAACTGCTTTCTGTTACTTAGAAATTTTCTCTATTTTACCTCTCTCTGTCAAAATGACTTGAATTCTTATAATGTCATTTCCTTTTATTTCAGAATTGTGTTCCATGGTGTAAAATTTCCAACTGAATATGCCTACTCTCTTGCTCTCTTAAAAAGATACATCCCAATGAACATTATATATAGCTTGCTAAAATAGAGGATGTTACATTTCAGCTGGTCATGGATACTAATATTCTTTGTGCTAAAATGTTAGTACATATCTTCATTTTTAGAATTACCAAAGTTTGTTGAATGTAAGAAAAGTTTATGCTGTGGTTGATATTATAACCACTAGCTCAGACTAATACTAAAGTAGTTTATATGGAACTTCTATATCCTAGAATAAAAGTAATATAACTTCTCTTAAATATACTTTTGCTCTCATTTATAATCTTCCCAACTTACTTATAATTTTACTATCAGTTCTGTACAAATTGTTAAAAAATGAATTATACATGAATTCATTTTTTAATTTATGATAAATTTATTGATATTCTTACAATCATACTATCAACTTTCCTGAATCCAGTTTCTTATTTATTTGCTCATAGTTATACTTTAAGTACTTTTCTAGGATACACACTTGCACATATTCTCTAAAAACTGATAAAGTTATATACCTCCATATGTGTTTAGTCAAGTATAAAGATGGTACATTTAATAAAAACTTAGTCATTCACTTGTACACATTGTTTGAATTAAGAAAATATGATGGCAGTTGTGGTAGTATTGATTTGTGGGGGTCCTCCAAAATTCCAATTAGATTAACTAGGTAGCGTAACCAAAATCCCTTGGACAACATTTCCAAAAACTAAATGAAAGTGCCTTCATACACTCCAAGATATAAACAAACAAGTAACCATGGGCAGTGATAAGCATGAAGAGCCTTTAGGTCATGACATAAGTCTGGCAGGCAACTGTGAAAGGAAGAACTAGGTAGAAAAAGGCTCTGTCTGCAATCCAGTTCTGAGAAGGTTTTGATCTGACCGATGGACTACATTTTGAAGGAGTCCTGAACTGGGCAGAAATTAAACGAGTCTAGTACTTCATGCCATGCTCTGTCTTTGGCTAGGGGAAGTCTCAGAGAAACAAAGCTTTCATCTGAATGCTATAGCAGAATAAATGGGGACAGCAGTGGGAAGCTGATAGGGAGCTATGTTTACCATAGCAGGTTCTAGAACAGATCTGAGCGAAGCTCTTCCATGGCTGCCACAGTTCACTCATTGGAACTCACATCTACTTTTCTAAGTGCCTACATAGTTCTTGTATCTTTGTTTCTGGAGAAACCTGCTATGATAACCATAGCCCTTTTTCCACTTTTGGTCTTAGTGCCACAACAGGGTTAGGAGTCCTACATAAACCTTTTAAAAGATAAGCCTCTTTCAGATTTTAGAACTTCATTTATTTTATTGCCATGGAGAACACGTATATGAGGCTAAATATTCAGCAGCCATTTTGTAACCCTAATGTGAAAACTGTCAAAAGAATGAAGAGAATACACAAGGAACAAAAGGAACATTATAAAAATTAAAATAGACATATTTGACAAAGCTAAAAACAAAAATTCCAGTTTCTATGATTCTGAATGACATAAAAAATAATGAAGAATTAAAAGTTTGAACAATACAGGTGAAAATAAAAACTAGTGTACTCAAATATATATACCCAGGAATATGTTGCAATTCCTTAACTAATTTAAAATAGAAAAATACAAGATAGAATTTGTATAGAGCTATAACAAGGTTTATTATACTTCTAATAACCACTGCAGAAAGTTAGAGACAATTTAAAGAAGATATCATTTAAGAATATAATATCAATAATTTTTCAAAACTGACTTAATTGATTATGCAATTAAATAGCAACAATAACAACTCCCACCATTAGTCCAAAGCAGGGTAAACAAAAACTAATCTATACTAAGACACATGGTATCATAATTACTGTCGAGCAAGTAGGAAATGTATTTTTTAAGATGTCGAATATAAATAACAGGTTTCCTGTGAAGAAATAACATACCACAGAGAACAATAGGTCCCAGAATATAGGGAAATAAGATATTCAAAATTCTGAGAGGAAATTGTTATGAATAATTTCATAGTAGTAGTAAAACCTTTTTAGACATAGTAAAAAGCAGGGAATTTTCCATTATCTGTTTTCACTGATAGAGCTACCATTGAATGTATCTCAGCAAGAAGAAAAAGAAACAGAGGAGGAAGAAGATATGAGTAAAATTGTAAAATATATGGGTAAATGTATACAGCTACTGTCTGTAAATATTGACAATAATTTAGTGTGAGGTAATTAAAAATCTAATAGAACTAAAAATTGTAAAATCATATTAAAAATGAGAGAAGTGGCCAGATTAAGTTTAAGTATTTTAATGGTTTTTTCTGGCCATATAGAAGAATATGATGTCTATGAATTCAACCTCTTCTGAAAACTTTTTAAAGTTTCAAATAAAATGAAATAATAAAATGTCTACTCCAAATTAATAGAAGTTAAGAAAAATAAAGACAATCAAAACATAAACTCGGAAAAGAATTTCTCAGCCTGGCATATGAATATTTGGGCCAGGATATGCATTTGTTATGTGGGGTTGTCCAATGCATTCAAGGATATCTAACAGCATCTCTAACGTCTACCCACTTGATACCAACAGTATCCCTCTTCTTGTTGTGACTTTTGTGACATCCCAAAATAGCCTCACTTGGGAGCCACATATAATATAAGCAAGAAAGGAGACAAAGAAAACAAAAGCATAGTCCATAGAATGCACAACATAAATGGTATAAGTAACTTCAAATAGATTTGTGATCATATCAATGTAAAGTTATTAAATCACTTAAACAGATTCTTAAGTTTTTTTTTTCATAACTATATATTATTTCAAAAACTTCCTTTAAATCTTCATGATTCACAAAGGTAAAAAATTAAGGAAGAGCAAAACAAAATACCAGACACGTCAATAAAAGAAAGATGGCATACAATATTATGATGATTTAAACAGCAATAATAAGAAAGAACAGTATCTAACATATAAAGAACAATTGACCAAGATATAAAAAAAACTCCCTGCTTTTATTATACACTATAAATATATAAAGCATACATTGCTATAATTCAAATAACAAAAATATATTTAACATAATATTTAATTTTTCTCTAAGTGATTCAGCCAGTAGAAAAATTATTATTAAGAACATTAAGCCGGGCTTGGTGGCTTAGCCTATAATCCCACACCTTGGGAGGCTGATGTGAGTGAATTGCCTGAACCCGTGGGTTCGAGACTCACCTGGGCAACTTAGTGAGACATCATCTCTGCAATAAATCAAAAAATTAGCCGGGTGTGGTAGTGTGCGCCTGTAGTTCCAGCTACTTGGAAGGCTGAGGCGGAAGGATTGCCGGAGCCCAGCAGGTCAAGGCTGCGGTGGCCGGGAGCAGCCACTGCATTCCAGTCTGGGTGACAGACTGAGACTCCAACTCAAAAAACAAACAAACAAAAAAAAGCATTAATCAGCCGGTTTGTGGTAACTCAAATCAGTAATCCCAGCACTTTGGAAGCCCAAGTTGAGCAGATTGCCAAAAGTCCAGGGTTTTGAGATCAGCCTGGGCAACATGGCAAGACCTCATCTTTACAATAAATCAAAAAATTAGCTGGGTTTGGTAGCGCATGCCTGTAGTTCCAGCTACTTGGAAGTTTGATATCTTGGCAGAAGGATATCCTGAGCCCAGTAGGTCGAGGTTGTGGTGGCCATGAACATGTCACTGCACTCCAGCCTGGGTGGCAGAGTGAGAATCCAACTCAAAAAAAAAAAAAAAAAAAAGAACATTAATTAACTAGTAAACATAAATAATTTAAATGCAGAGTATATAGTATATTAATATTTTATATTATAATATTAGATATATAACACAGAAATTTTGTGTGTATGTATATATCCACAGAATAGAAATAACATAAAACCATCACCAAACACACGAACCCTTTCTAAAAGTTGATCATGCTTCAGAACACAAAATAAGAAATAATAATAACAATAATAGTCACTACCATACAAATCATTTTTTAATATTCAAAATTCAATTAAAAATCTATAATAAAGTCCTTCCTCTATCCTCTTACATTTTGGAAACTTAAAAATAAACACTTTTAATAAAGTACTTCTATATAAAATGAAATCACAATAGAAATGACAAAATAATTGGAAATACACACAAATGAAATAATACTATATTTCTTCCTCAAATCTTCCTCTAACTATATCTTCAGGGTTGAGGAAGAGATCCACACATGAATGTAATAGAAACCCTCTCACTAAAACCACTGGGATTAAACCCACCTCTCCTTAAAACATCTAGCCCTGTACTCTAAGAAAAGCCTAAGTACTAAGGCTTAAATCTTTCTCCTGGAATTCTTTTTACAGAAGGAATTAGAAAAATCTCCAGAAAATCACTCTGCCCTATTTCATAGTACTTGAAGTTTTGGAAATACTCTTATTATGTCTCTGTTTATGTTAGTCACCAAAAGACTCCTCAGACTGTCAAAGCACCTTTTTATTTTCATTTTTTAGTCCAATGATGCTCTGTACATCCTATTATTTCTCCTTTGCTATCTCGTCTCAACTCCAATTCTTTTACTCTACCACTGAAATTTACTCTTATGCATGTGAGTTATGCATAAAATCTTGTTATACATGAAATTCTCTGTATCTTTAACATATTATTTGAATATCATGTTCATTCTTTTGCTCAAATTTCAATGCAGCTGTCACCAACAGATACTATTTAGTGCACAAATTATCTTGCAATGTCTCTTAGTGTTGCCTTTTTTTTCCTTAATGATGACTTTTGACTTTTTTTTTTTTTCCTCAAAGCTCTTATAGCATTGTGCTTAGAAGTAAACAAGACATTCTTTAATATCTTCACTATATTTAGATTCCATTTCCACCTTTTTGGTAGCCAGACTTGAAAACTGTCCCCAATAATTTTTATAATTTGGTATTAACACTTGAATAAGATTGCTGTGGTAACCAAAACATTATTGTGAGAAGTAATAGAGTATGAATAAGTCAGAAAATATATTGTATTTTCTGTTTCTCTTTTTCTTGAATTTCTTGCTCTGAAATTTACCCCAGTTTTTTCACTCTTGACAGACCTAAATTGTGGTTCCCACCAGTGTTCCAATGTAAAAAGAATTCCTTCATTTTTGTAAAGGTTAATCTCTTATCACTTAATTCACTGGTCATTTTCCCATATACACATTTCACATTTTACACATTTCTTGACCTTTGATACAACTGATTAATCCTTCCTTGATGCACTTTCTTCACTTTATTTCCAGAACTTTTGGTTTTGTTCCTATCTTATTTGTTCTTTCCAAGTGCTTCTGATTGTTTATTTTCTTCTATCCAAAATTTGTTGAAATTCCTTACAACTTGGTTTCTGTCTTCTTTTCTATGCATGCACTCTTCTGTGGTAAATCCATCCATTCTAATAGTTTTATATACCATATCTATGATCACAAATTAAAAATTTATTTTGGTAGCCCAAACCTCTCTTGAATTCTAGATAGCTATCTATCTACTCTACATTTCAAGTTATTTGTGTAAAACATTTCTCATAGTCAACAAGTAAAAAATTGAATTCAAAATATTTTCTTGCTATCCTTATAGCCCAATTTTTTTTTTTCATTGATGCTGTGGCCAAAAGCTTTTAGTCATAATTGTCTACTCTTTCTCTATTACTTCATATCTGATTTATATTTTCTAAAATTTATATATGTACAAGTTATGTTCAACATTGTTATGGTGACCACCTATTCAGAACCACCATTATCTCTGAGCTTCTTCAATTCTTCCCTGACTCTCTTTCATATGTAATTAATAACAAAGTTATTATCTTTACATATAAGTCACATATCCCTTTGACTAATTTTGTTACCTTCTTCAAATCTTAGTTTAAATATCATCTTTTCAGGACGATGTACTCTAAATTTTCTATATTGAATTGTATCACCACTTTCCTGGCCCTCCCACTCTTTCTTACTTCATTCTACATTTTTTTCTTTCATAATACTCATACTATTTTACATAATCATGAAATTTTCTTACTCATGATCTCTGTTTGTTATTTTCCCCAACAAAGTACTGTAATCTCCATAGAATCAAGTGGGGTTTTTTGTTTTATTAATATTAGTATATCCAAAGTGTCTACAAAGATTTCTATCAGAAGACATAAAAAATAAATATGTTTAAATAAGTTAATAAAAGTACTGAAGAATGTAACTAATTGTGTTCATAGAATCTGACATAACTATATAAATACATGTAATAAAAACATTTGAACAACTAAAAATGCGTTAATATTAAATTCAATAATTCAGAAAATAAGGTAATAAAGTGAGTTAAAAAGAAAAAGTTAATATGAAAGCTCAAATGAATTATCTGGAAATATTTGAAAAATAAGTAGACTTGGTATTTAAAAATTAATTAAATTGAGGGGGATGTTCATATATAATGTTAGAAATAAAAAGAAAAAATCATTAAAAATATAATATAAATAAAATAAATAATATGTATAAAATTTTTATTTCAATAGCTTTATAAAAATACAGACATTGCCAAAATATATTAATTGATTAAAGAAATTGAAAACTTGACTGCACCAAAAGATAGAACAGATAATTAACAAATCAAAACCATTGATAAAGAACATAAAAAATCTGGTTTAGGCAATTGAAAAGCTGTTTTTAATAAATATTTATTATAGTAAGTATCATTGTAAGATACAACAGAAATAGAAACAATGGTACCTGAATCATTACCTGGGGTTGATATGACAGCCATAAACAGGTAGTTTGTCCTATAAAAACAAATATTCGACTGAGTTCGGTGGCTCAGCCTGTAATTCCAGCACTTTGGGAGACCAAGGCGAGTGGATTACCTGAGCCTGCGGGTTTGACCCCAGGCAATTTGGCGAGACCTTATTATCTCTATGATAAAATAAAAATAGCTGGGCGTGGTAGTGTGTTTCAGCTACACGGAAGGCTGAGGAGGAAGAATCACTGGAGCCCAGAAGGTCGACACTGGAGTGGCCGTGAGCATGCATGCCACTGCACTCCAGCCTGGGCAAAGGAGTGAGACTCCAACTCAAAATAAATAAATAAATAAATAATAAATAAAAACAAATATTCAGCTATTTTAATACTACTGTTTGAAAAATCAAAAATAAAATGATAGCAAAAGAATAATAAAAACTATACACTCCAAGCAGAGATTAGTTCAGATATTCAAAAATGCTGCAACCTTAAATAAATAAAGCTTAAAGTCTGAGACTTTAAGTGTTTTTAGTTTTTATTTTTTTGTTGAGGATTGTTTTGGCTATTCATGGCCATTTATTTTTCCATATGAATTCCTGTATTGTCATTTCCAGATCTGAGAAGAATACTGCTGATATTTTAATGGGTATTGCATTAAATCTTTAGATTGCCTTGGGCAGGATGGACATGTTAACAATGTTGAATTTTTCAGTCCATGAACATGGAATATGCTTCCATTTGTGTAGCATCTTTGATTTCTTTAAGCAAGGTTTTGTAGTTTTTGTTGTAGAGGTTTTTCACTTCTCTGGTTAGGAAGATGCCAAGGTATTTCATTATTATTTGAGTGGCTATTGTGAATGAGATTGTGTTTTTTATTTAAGTTTCTGTTTGTTTATTGTTGGTGTATAGGAATGCAACTGTCTTTTGCACATTTATTTTATATCCTGAGACTCTGCCAAAGTCCTTTATCAGTGCAAGGAGTTTTTTGACAGATTCTCTTGGGTTTGGGGGGTATAGAATTGTGTCATCTACAAAGATGAATAATTTAACTTCCTCTTTTTATAAGGATATTCCTGATTTCCTACTCTTGTCTGATTGCTCTAGGTAGGGCTTTCAATGTTATGCTAAATAGGAAGACTGAGAGTGTGCATCCTTGTGTTGTTCCAGTTTTCAGAGGAAATGGTTCCAATTTCTGTCTCTTTAGCA
This sequence comes from Carlito syrichta, assembly GCF_000164805.1. NCBI lineage: Eukaryota > Metazoa > Chordata > Mammalia > Primates > Tarsiidae > Carlito > Carlito syrichta. The sequence continues at coordinate 47,098 of NW_007246987.1, forward strand.
GTATGTTGGCTGTGGGTTTCTCATAGATGGCTCTTACTATTTTGAAATATGTTCTATGTATGCCTTGAAGTTCGAGGCTTTTTATCACAAAGGGATGCTGATTTTATCAAAAGCTTTTTCCACATCTAATAACACAATAATGTGGTTTTTGTATTTGTATCTCTTTATGTATTTAATTATGTTTGTTATCTTGCAGGTGTTGAACAAGCCCTGCATCCCAAGTATGTAGTTTACTTAGTCATGGTGCATGATTTTTGAAATATGTTGTTGGATCCAGTTTGCTAGAATCTTGTTGAGAATTTAGCATCTATGTTCATCAAGGTTATTGGCCTTTAGTTCTCAAGGTTGGATCTTTACCTGGTTTGGGTGTCAATGTGATGCTAGCTTCATAGAATGATTTGGGGAGAGTTCCATTCTTTTTGATGGCCAGGAATACTTTTCAATAGGATTGGTATCAGCTCCTCCTTGTATGCTGGAAAGCCATCTAGTTCAGTAGTTCAGGACTTTTTTTTTTTTTTTTTTTTTGGTAGTTTTCTTATGACATAGTCCATTGCCTGGGTTGTTATTGGTCTATTTAGGGACTCAATTTCTTCTTATTTTAACCTGGTGAGGTTGTGTGATATCAGAATGTCCTCCATTTCATTTAGGTTTTTGAGTTTGCTTCCATACAGTTGTACATAATAACCTGTGATAATCTTTTGTATTTCTTTGGGATAAGTTGTGACTTGATCTTTTGCATTTTTTATTGTGTTTATTAGGACTTTTTCTCTTTTTTTCTTGGTCATTCTAGCTAGTGGTCCATCAATCTTGTTTACTCTTTCAAAGAAGCAACTTTTTGTTTCATTGATATTTTGTATCATATTTTTGTCTTCCATGTCCTGTATTTGGGCTTTATTTTGGTGACCTGGATTATTCTGCTGAAGTTAGGGTTTTGGTGGTCTTGCTTTTCCAGCTTCCTTAGGTGATTTGTTAGGTGGTTAACTTTTGATGTTTCCATTTTCTTTATGTGTGTTCATAGAGGTACAAATTATCCCCTTTTACTGATTTCATGGTATCCCAGAGACTTTAGTAAGATATTTCTTCATTTTAACTTATTTCCAGTAATCTTTTAATTTCTGTTTTTATTTCCATGTTGACCCAGATGTTGTTCAGCATCATGCTGCTTAGAGTCCATGTCTTTGTGGGTTTTGGGGAAACTTTGTTGGTGTTGATTTTTATTTTTATTTCACTGTGATCTGAGCAATTGAATGGCAGTACTTAAATCTTATGGAATTTGTTATGCTTGATTATGACTGAGGATGTGGTCAATCTTAGAGTATTTTCCATGAGGTGATGAGTAGAGTGTATATGTCATGGTTGTTGAGTGGAATGTTCTGTAGATACCAATTAAGTCCATTTGGTCAAGTGTCATGCTGAGGTTTCTGATCTCCCTGACGATTTTTTGTCTTGATGATCTGTCTAGGGTTGTTAGTGGATTATTTAAGTCCCCAGCTATGATAGTGTTAAGTCAATATCTTTTTTTAGTTTACTGAAAAGCTGCTTTATTAAAGTTAGTTCTCCTATGTTAAGTGCATATATGTTTATGATGGATATTTCTTGTTTATGGATTGAAACTTTTGTCATTATATAGTGACCTTCCATATTTTTTCAAAATTTTGATAACTTAAAGGGTATTTTGTCTGATATTAAGATCACAACTTCTACTTTCTTTTGTGTTCTCTTCACCTGAAAATTTGTTTTTCATCCCCTACTTTGTGTCTGTGAGTGTCCTTTTTGGTGAGTTGAATACAATATATTGTTGCATCATTACATTTTATCCAATTTGCTACTCTATGTCTTTTCAGTGGTGCATCTAGTCCTTTCACATTCATGCTAATTATTGAGATGTAAGAGTTTATCCCTCTCTTGAGGTTCTTATATAGTTTGGTGTTATTGCTGCTGTTTGTTTCTTTATTTGTTTGCTGTCTTTCTTCTGATTTTGAGGTTGATTTATATGGGTCTTCAGATTATTCCCTGCATTTTTGGGAAGGGCACAGTTGTTCTTTTTTTCCTTTCTTCTGTGTTTAATATTTTCTTAAGTGTTTCTTATAGAGCTGGTCTGGAGGCAGTATAAACTGTTAGGAATTGAATGTCTGGCAAGTATTTTAATTCTCCATCACTGATGAAACTAAGCTTAACTGAGTAGGTAATTCTTATTGAAAATGTTTATCTTTGAGAACTTTGAAGATTGGACTCCCGTCTCTCCTAACCTGAAGTGTTTCTATAGATAAGTCTGCAAAAACACTTGCTATTCCAATTAGTCTTCTCAGATTGGTAGTCTGACCTTTCTCTCATGGCCCTTAGAATTTTTTCTTTTATACCTACTTTGTGTAAGTGAGTTACTATGCATCTAGGAGTTGGTCTCATTTGATGTCTTGCAGGAGTCTCTGAATCTCTTGCATTTGAATGTTCCATCACTGATTAGATGAGGGAAGTTTTCTTGGATAATTTCATGGAATGTTTGTTCTAGGATGATCTCTTTCTGTCTGCCCCATGGATTCCAATTAATATTAGGTTCAGCCTCTTGATAAAATTTCTCATCTCTTTGAGGCTTTTTTTTTTGTCTTTTTAAGCTTCTTTTCTATGCTTTTAACAGTTTGCATTAGTTCCATATTTTGATCCTTAAGCTCTGAGATTCTTTTTTTCTGTTTTGTTAATTCTACTTTCTATGCTTCTCAATTTCTATTTATTTTAATCACTGTATTCTTTATTACTGTTATCTCAGTTATCAACTCCTTCATTCTTTCTTCTTGTTGCTCCTCTCTATTGATATCTTGATATCTGTGTTTTCCGTTTGAAATCAGTTATTCTGTGGGCTCATCATTGTTTGAGTTCTGAAGTCTGTATTCTTAGTTGTTGTCCTCTGAGAAGTCTGTGTGGACCCATATTCTTCTTTTTGTTTTTCTTCATTTGTGAAAGTTTTCTTTCCCCTTTCCCTACCTCTTTTTTAATTCTGTTGTTCAGTGATAGAGGAGATAGCTTTTACTTCTGTTTGCTCAATCTCCTTTTCTTCCTTATGTAGATTATCTGGCTTTGTTCAGTTTTAAAGCTCAACTAGAGGCGATGTGCTGTGTTTTCTGCAGTTTTGAGATTTAATTAAGGGGGGGGAGCTGTGAGTCAAAAGCTATTCACTGATCTTAGTATCTGCTGACAGCTGTGTGGGCACCCTGGAGCCCACTTCCCACTGCTTTGCACTCTGCCATGCAGTGGGGGTGTATATTTGGCCCCTGAAAGCAAGATAAGATAAAAATAAAAATGGGAAAGGGAAGAAAAAAGATAAATGGAAGGTGAAGAGAGAGAGAAAGAAGAGGGAAAACAGGCACACCAACTAACAAATAAACAGAGACACAAAGACAGACGAAACAAACAAAAAACCTACAGAAAATCATACAAACCAACAAAACTCCCCTATTGATGTACCTTCTGTCAAAAACAATCATACACAAACAGAAAATCTAAAAAAAAAAATTAAAATAACAGAAATAAAGCCAGTACAAAAATGTAATTGAAAACAGAAAGAGAGAAGATAAAAAGAAAAGAACAAAACAACACACACACACACACACACACACACACACACACACACACACACACAAATCCTCACTCTGTGGCCATTTCTGTAACTCCAGTTCCTTTCCCAAGCACTGCCATTGCTTCTTTGACTGCCACCACCACGTTAGGAAGGAACTCTGGTCTCCAGCCTATCCCTTCTGCTCTCAACACATACTGATGAGGCTGCTGTGTGTGAAACAGATGCCCCACAGACTACTGTGGTAGGAGGATGGATCAGATTCAGACTCACCTGACTCATCTGCTGCTGTCATGTCTCACACTCAGATCAAATGTGTCTGTGCCTTTCCAGTGGGGGGAGGGGCATCTGTCTGTCTCTCCGAGTCTTATGGTCAACCTCACAGGGGTGCAGGGATAGCCTCTGGGTCCCAAGTTGTAGCATGGACAGAGATGGGTAGAGCAATATAGGTCTCTACCTGGTCACAGGACAAAGAAGATGGTACTGGCTGGTGTCTACTCACCAGAAATTGGGCTCCGTTCCAGAATTCCACATCCTGCCTTATCCACAGTTCCTACTGCTAGTGTCCAACCTGCTGCTACAGGTGATGGTGTGGGCCAGGTGCTAAGTAGTGAGGAGCAGCTATTCTCTACTGCCTCCTCTCAAGAGAGCCCTGACAATGACAGACAACACTGTGCACCAGGTATTCAATATCAGGATGGTGGAGGAGACTCCTGGGTGCATGAACCTGAATCTTCCTTCAGACGGACTTTCATCCTCCAGCACACACCCACTCATACAGAGTCTTTTTTTTTTTTGAGTTGGAGTCTCACACTGTTGCCCACACTGGAGTGCAGTGGCCACTCCTGGCCACTCCAGCCTCGACTTGCTGGGCTCCGGCCAGGCCACCCTTCCGCCTCAGTCTTTCAATTAGCTGGAACTACAGGCGCGCACTACCACGTCGGCTATTTTTTGATTTATTGTAGAGATGAGGTCTCACCAAGTTGCCCAGGTGGGTCTCGAACGCGCGGGCTCAGGCAATTCACTTACCTCAGCTTCCCAAAGCGTGGAATTAAGGGCTGAGCCACCAAGCCCAACTGACATGCAGAGTCTTTATGGACATTTGGTTTTTCAGAGACGCTCACATTCAACCTGTTCTATCACCATCTTGCTTCCAGGTCGAAAATTACTTAAATTTTTTTTTTAATTAAAATTTTCAGAAAATACATTACCTAATGAAAACATGTTAAAAGCTAATTAATGTCAAAGTCAGGGCAAGAGCACCAGCTCCTAAGTAATTTTACATGTGAGTACAAAGGTAAATAATTAAATTTAACTAAATACAGAGACAAGTTTCTTTTCAATTTTGGAAGTTATAAGTGAATATTTATTAAAATGCTGCTTCTGTTCTTTCCTCTTTCTAGAACTGCAGTTACACATTTAGGAAAACTTTTCTCTTTGCCCTATTTATGTCCTTATTTTTGTAGCTATCTCTCAATGATTTTGATTTCTTTTTTCAACCCTGATTTAATGATTACTCTGCATAATCTAATGAAAAGATCATCTACTGCATTATAATATTAATTATCTTTCAGATTTAAGATTTTTAGTTATTTTAATCTATGCAGTTATTTGATGAAATTATCTTTTTAAAATTAATTTTCTCAAACATTGATTACAGTTCTAATAAAAATTTTGTATGATAACTCATTTCTTGATCTGCTGTGCATTATACTCTCTGCCAATTATCTTTATTTTTAATAATTTTAAAATCTGGAATATCTGATAATTTTGGGTTAAATGCTGTACTTTGTAAATGAAATCACATTCTTTCCCTTCAAAGCGAATAGACTTTTTCCACAAGGTGCACAGAATATGAGAAAATCATCTTAATCCAGTTAAAGCTGTCTCTTCTTTATTACCATACTCCTAAAATTGGTTCTTTAATAATAAAAATTGAAGTCTGATATGTTAACTGGGACCCATTTTCTTTAGCTGATACTAAACTCCATTTCTCTTCACAATGCTTCAATATTGAAGAATTTTCTGATTAATTTTTTAGCCAAAGGACAGCAGTTTTGTTGTTTGTTTTGTTTGCCTGCCTTTTTTACCATGCACTTGCCTTTAAGGAGTTGTTCAATACCTTATAGGCTATGTTACTTATAAAATATTAGATTCATGCATGTTTGTATAGATTTTTTTTTTCGTTTATGACAATAATGACTCAAGTTCCTGCAGCTTGGTCTTGACTGAACTGTATGTAATTATTTTCTCTGTGGTAAGAAGGAGCTCAGCAGATGCTTGGTTACTGTTTCACTTCAAATTTTATACAATTCCCTGGAGTCAGGAAATTATCAACATCTGTGATGATTAATGCATTGATAAATTTGAGGTTTCCTCGGTGTACTTATCTGTCCTTTAAGATCTTAGCCACTTGACTTTTGGGTGAGTTTTACATTTTTAAAGTCATCAAATAATTGTTTGTTTGAAAATTTTAACCTAGATCTTATAATTATTAGTAGCAAAAGGTTTAGTCTTACATTTTGCTAAAAGCGTTAACAATGTTTATTCTAACTTTTTTCCCTGTTTGCTCTATTAAATCTTTGATCTTGAGTATTAGATGACTCATAGCTTGTTTATTATTGCTATCTCATGCTGTTTACTATCTTTAAATGTTGGTGATTATCAGTTGTATGCATAGTTCATATATTTTTAATCTGTTCATAGATACTTATTAGTTTACAGTATAGCTTTCCTTTATTGATTATTACTGAAGGTTGTAAATGTATATGTGGAGTAATGAAACAGGGGACATTCAGCTAAAGATGGCATTTTCAATATTATCTCCAATAATTGTGAGTTCTCTACTGAAAAGTGTGCTTTGGTATTTGATCCTTTAGAATCTTGATTTCCTCCTGCCTACTGGATGTAAAAGACCTATGCAAGTACCCTTGCCTTCCTAATCACAAATCTGAAATTTTTGATCAGGACAGACTAGATTAACCTTCTATTCTTATACCCTTGTTCTGAGAGAAGTTGAGCAATGAAAAAAAATTGACTTGAGTGAATGATTCTAATATATTATTACAAAAAATAATTGTTGAGTTTTGTAGAGGGTTGAATAATAAATCCCAAAAGATATTCCTGGAACCTGTAAATATTACCTTCTTTGAAAATATGTATATATGATGTAATTCAATTAAGGATTTGAAATGAGGAGATTATTCTGAATTATCCTGAATATATCTACAAATATCCTCATAGGAAAGAGACACAGACAGAAGAGAAGACACCACAGATACATAGAGGAGAAAGTAATGCAAAATCATAGGCAGAGATTGGAGTGATATGGTTACAGCCAAGGAATGCCAAGAAATAATGACAGCTACCAGAAGCTGGAAGAGATAAAGCATTCTCCTCTACAGCCTTTGCAGGGTATGCTTGATTTTGAAATTCTGATATCCACAACTCTGAGAGAGTAAATTTTTGTACTTAAGCCTCCAAGATTGGAGTGATTTGTTATGACATCTTGAGGAAGGAGTAACCTTCTTTTTCCTTAACATACCAGAATGAAAGTGTGAATTAGGATATCTTAAGGAAAACTGTGAATTAGTGTAACTGATATCTTAAGGGAAAAGAACTGGTGCTTTTTTTTTCAGTATATTGTCCTATTAGTGTTAGAATTTTGTTAACTTCTTTAATATTATCTAGAACACTTTGCATCTTTCAAAGATACTTCATAAAATTTGGCTCACTAAGTGCTTTAATCACTTAGAAACAGAGAAGTAGTAATGCTCAATTCATTAACAAATCAATCTTCTTCATATTCTGATTACACTAATTCTAACTTATTTAATTAACACAGTTAATATTTAAAACAAAATTATTTAGAAAGAATTTTATTTTGACATTTAATATTTGTTCAGTTTAAATTGGTATTGGTTCATTTTATATAGGTTGCTTAAATCAAGAAATTATTATAAAAAGGTATAAAATGTACACTACAACTAATTTTTTATTCTATTGTGTTTTCTTTGTGTAATAAATATGCTCAAGTTCCTCTAAACATGTATGCAACAAAAAAATCATAGAAATTAAATAATATGGAGTAACCTTTCTGGGTCCCCTCCCACTGTGGGAATTTTTCTGTCCTCTCAATAAATCCTGCTCTCTAATGAATAAACAAACAAATAAATAAATAATATTGTGAATAAAATTATGCATGTCAGGCCATCAACTTAAGAAATTTGTCTGAAAAGAGTTGTCTAGCAGAATTGATATGAAAGTGTTATCAGATACCATTTTGCTTCACTCAAATTGCCTTAATTGTTAATGCAAAAATAAGAAATAAAAATTAAAGCAGTAAATTATTTTCACAAATTCCATGGTAATTTGCATTTTTTAGACTTTTTTAAAAGTTCATTTTATACACTGGAGCTTTGAGAGCTTTGATTTTTAAACACATGACAGACAATAATAAGCCTAAGAAGACTGGGTTTGCCAGAGTAATAGATTGTATTGCACATATGGAGATTTATCATCATTTACTGGTATTTTACACTTCTGTTAGAGGTTTAAAGTGTGGTCATTAACACTTGTATTATAGACTTTGAAGAAGCCCCTAGGATTCTTCAGTCAGTTATGCAAGTTGAAAGAATAAATAACTCAACTGCTGGAATAGAAAATGCAAGTTACTTTTGTAGAGTTTACGAATCCAAAAAACATTGTTGGTCTCATGATAGACTTTAAGTCTCATAATTAAGCTTATCACCCTATGAACTTGAATGCTTATTGTCCAATTGATGTTGAAGACAGCTGCTGAGTCACAAGATCCAGGTAGCACAGAGTAGACTGCTACAGTGGAAACTGCTAAAAGACTGACTGCTGCAGGGTACTAAAAACCATATGCTAGCATAAATGAATGATTCATAACTATTATAAATGGTTAAATGTGTGAAAAGCAAGAGTTTGCATTAGAAAAATGAGTATTATTAGAATATTCTCTGGACCCATTTCTTAACTCTTGAGAATTGCTAAGAAAAGCTAAAGCTTATAATCTCTTTAACAGAAATGAAAGAATAAAAGTTCATAAGCCTTATTTCAGAAAAGACTTTATGTCATCATAGGAAGTTAATTAACATACCTTAGCATTGTACTTAAAATAACTTGTTTTTGAGAAGCGTAAGATCATTAAACAAACACTCGGCAACCTGAACTGCAAATATGTCCCTGATCAATTTTAATCCCTCTGGAAGAACTTGTTTAGAGACCATTTTCTTAACTGCCTGGAGCCTGTGATGTATAATGGCCAAAAACCAACAGATGAACCTTATTTCAGTGAATTACTCCTTGGAAGAGTGGGATAGATGATAGATTTCGATTATTAAAAATGGAACATGAACACAGGTCATTAAAGTTTACATTTTCTTTTACTACAAAAATAAGGAAGTCAACTAAATCCTTACTTGAGGAGTATTATAATAATTTGGAAATTGATTTCACATAACAGTTCCTAAGTGTAAACTATGATCAGGTCTGAATCTGACAGGTCACATACATGATCTTGTCTATGATACTCCATTTCCTTCCTAGTTCGAGTTAATACAGTGTAACTGCTTAACTCTGGCAATAAATCTGTAATGAGGCTGGTAATCAGGATCCAGCAGGTGAACTGTGCCACACTGGTTCTAATGTGCCTGAACCAAACATATAGGTCAGCACTGGTGTTTTGCTACACCCAATGTTTCTTTCTGCCTAATGTTTAAGTAGCTAATAATATAAAGGGATTACCACAACAAAATTTCTTCAGATTTTACATTTCCCTAGTTCCTAAACTGACTGTTGCTCACCTAAGCTCTTTATTTTGCATCTCCTCGTGATTTATAAATGCATTAAGGTAAAGGTCAGATGTGGGAACATTGCCCAATATACTCTAATTTAAAGTTGTGTATTGTGTTTTTCCAATATAAGAGGGCTGTATACAGACTTGCAATATAATCTATAGACCATATGTCATAAAAAATATGCATGTTATTTAGCAAATAATACTGTTAGTTGGTTCTTAGTTGTTATCACAATTATTTATATTACTGTCTTGATAATATTTAAAGATTTCTGCATATCACTTAAGGATAATTTTAGAAAGTGAATGTTATTAGAAATGTATGATAAAATAATCTTAAGTCTTATCATTTGAATAGACTAGAGTTTGCAAACTACTTTTCATCAGCCGTTTTATATTCAGTAAAACTGAGGATGTTCATTTTATCAGAAATTGGTTGAAATATATGCATTTTTAAACAATACCAAGCTTTTTTTTTAAAAAATGCTAATGTGTACCAACTGAACTTTGCTTCATTTTTAATTTCATAAGTTCAGTGTAGGTTTTGTTATTTTTGGTTTTCCTTTATCACCTCCAGTGCATACCAGTTCTAAACCTTTTTCAGCAATTTCTTCTAACAATATCTTTAATATCTTTTTTCTTAAATGCCCAATTGGTTTAATATTAAATGTTTATTCTAGTTTTTTTCTACTACTTTAAGTATCTTACACAATCAATTAACTTAAAAATCAACATCAGCAAAGCATAAAGTATAGAACATTTTAACAAAGTAAAATTTGTAAAGAAAAACAAGCATGCCATTAAACCTAAAGATGATTACAGGATGAGAAAATTGCACTACAGAAACTAAAATGGAAGTTAGACAAAAACTTTGAATGACACATAATCACAAAAGTACATTTTTTATTTCACATACAAATCAATATTTGGAATTTTATGGATGAGCTTATTTTTATTTGATACATCACCTTGCACAGAATTGTTTTCACACTGATTTCCGTTATTGTTTTCAACATTTTTTTCATACTTATCAGTGCACATACTCTCAAAAAATCTATTTAAACTCTTAGCTTCATTTAAAATTCTACTGTTACTTGAAATAAAGTGGAAAGAAGTGTAGCAGAACAACTCTGTGCTTATACTTTAAATTGTGTCTTAAAGTACACCCAAGAGCTAGTTGTTACATATTGTAATAGACAGGTTTTGCTTCAGAGGCTGATTACTTTTATTGATTAACACTGCATTTGATTTACTAACTTTTACCTGCCTAGAGAATGCCTGATTTTTTTATGTATAAGGTGAGGCTTGTTGCAAAATACTTGCCAAACTATGTCCATTAAAGCATAACAGAGAGGAAGTTGCTTCTCTTCTAGTTGACTAAGACTGAATGAGCAATTGGATGAACAAATAAAAATTTCTGCTCTGGGAATACTGAATATAAGAAAAACCTTAAACACTGTAATTATAAAATAAAAAACTGGTAGTGATGCTCATAGAATCCAGAATTTTTGCTATTTTAGATATGCTGAAGAAGTGAAAATGTAGAGAAATTACAGTTATTTTGTCTTTTTTAGGTTGGTAAATTTGCAGTTTCTATTGCAATTTTTCTAAGTTCTTACATAGTTCTCAGTGTATATATTTAGAAAAAGGTATGTATAAAGATAATGGCACTCAACAAAGTCTGTTTTGTTTTAATGCATAATTCAAATTTTCAACTATGTAATTACTATAAAATAAACTATATGTCTCTTTGAAATCATTTCAGAGGGGAGTAAAATTGATTTTAGGAATGCTAGCGTAAGTTGAATAAGTTTATAAAGAAAGAACCATGGAAAGGACTTCTAATATCTATGTTGTGCCATTTCCAACTAAGGTGGTTATTTTTATGTGGTAGTATACTGATAACAATACCCCACAGTATTAAAAAGTAGTGAATTACATAGTATACCATTGTAAAATTTTGTGTATTCTATAAGGTGATGATCCTAAAGAAATAATCTCTAAGAAAGAATTTAAATAATCAATACAACAACCGCAACCGTGTGTTGTATTTTAGTGTGTTTCAACAGTTGAAAGAAAATCATAAACTGGATGAACTACAGATTTAGATGAATTGGGAGATAAAATCTTAATAAAGAATTATTGGTAAACAACATAGAGAGAAGTCAGATATCTTCACCAACATTTAAATATAATTTTTAAGTTAAGAAAAATCCTACAAAAATAAACTAACATATATTTATTCATACCAGGAATAAAGTTTGATACAATATGATCTCACAAAAAAGGCTGTAAGGAAACTTCCACTTCTAGCTACATAAAATGGGCTGACATTTTGCTCTAAAAGGGAAAATCTTGATAAAATTTAAGTAGAATCAAGAAGGAAGAAACAAAATGAGGTAAACTTAAATTTTTTGATATGTTTCTCTAGAGGCATTTTATATCTCATAAGTATCATAGGAAAAGATGCTAAAGAGTTGTATATGAAACTGTAACTAAGAGTGTATAAAATATCACAGGGTTTTTAAAAATTATTTTTATTAGAGATACAGTGGCCCAGCCTGTAATCCCAGCATTTTGGGAGGCTGAGATGAGAGGATTGCCCGAGCCTGGGTATTTGAAACCAGCCTGGGCAACTTGGTGAGACCTCGTCTCTACAATAAATCACAAAAACTAGTCAGGCATAGTGGCATGTGTCTATAGTTCTACAAACCTGGAAGGTGGAGGCCGAAGGATCTCCTGAGCCCAGCAGGTCGAGACTGCAGTGGCTGTGAGCATGTCACTGCCCTCCAGCCTGGGCAACAGAGTGAGACTCCAACTCAAAAATAAATAAATAAATAAATAAATAAATAAATAAATAAATAAATAAATGTGAAGTACAAGTGAGGATTAACTACATAGAAAAAAGCATAACAGTTCCTAAATGCACCCTTATGTACACCAGAGTAGGCAACAAAATTTTGACAAAATTCCCAAAAATGAATGCCATAAAGGCTAAGATAGACAAGTGAGAACTCATCAAACTGAAACACTTTTGTACAGCAAAAGAAACCATTAGGAGAGTAAAGAGACAAGCCATATAATGGGAGAAAATATTAGCAAATTATGCATCTGAATACCACAGAGTTTTGTGAAGGCAGAGCTGCAGAGACAAATGCTGACAGTCAGGACCATGAACACAGACAAGAACTGAGTTTACAAGATCTCAGAAAAAACAGAAGTGTAAATGAGCCTTACATTTTTCATCACCTTTTCTTTCCCTCAGGGTACTTTTGTTCTTTGAACACAGCAATAAAAAAGGCTGATAATTAAACAGAAAGTAGTGGTAAAGAGTCTCAGAGGCTAAATGGGCCTTTTAATAGGATATTATGAAGATCATTGTTCACCAAGGGCAAAGGCTATCTGGAAAACACAATAAGGTCTTATTACAGACTCTGAAAGGAGACACATGAAAGAGCAATTTAGAAATTGACCATCAAAATAAAATAAAATACCTATAAGAATCATTTCAATCCTAGACTAGTTAAGATCACTTGCCCCTTTTCAAATGGCATCTAGAAGCAAAATATACTCTCTTCTCAGCAGAGGATTGTAACTGGGCATTTCTGACTTGAATATTTTAAGACGTTGTATTCAAATGTCATCCATGATTAGAGTTACATGAAGGTTGGAATGGGGCTGAATAATTTGATTCCAAGACGAATCACTCCCCAAGCATGAACATTGTATTGACTGCTGGTAGAAGACCTCAGTTGTTTTTGATATGTGGCTCTCAACAAGTTGTCAGACTAAGACAACCTGAGTGTTGTCATAGCATGGAAGTTGAATTCCCCTGAATGAACAAAGCAAGAGTATAAGTCTTTCTTTTCTTTTCTTTTCTTTTGAGTTGGAGTCTCACTCTGTCGCCCAGACTGGAGTGCAGTGGCCGCTCCCGGCCACCGCAGCCTCGATCTGCTGGGCTCCGGCGATCCTTCCGCCTCAACCTTCCAAGTAGCTGGAACTACAGGCGCGCGCTACCACACCCGGCTATTTTTTTTATTTATTTATTGTAGAGATGAGCTCTCGCCAAGTTGCCCAGGCAGGTTTCGAACCCGCGGGCTCAGGCAATCCACTCACCCCAGCCTCCCAAAGGCGCGGGATTACAGGCTGAGCCACCAAGCCGGGCTAAGTCTTTCTTTTTTATGGCTGCCATGACTTTTACAGCTTATCTCAAAAGTCATGCTCCATCATATATAGAGTATTCTGTTGGTCACAAAGGTAAGCCCTCTTTCAATGAAGGACAGTACTACATAAGGACATAATACCAGAAAGTAAAAATCACAGGAGGCTATCTTTCAGGCTGACTCCCAGAGGAATCTAAAAAAGTGAAACAAACAACAAAAACTATTGCTATAGTCTATAATTAAAGGAAAACAAATTAAACTACATTGTGATACAATTTCTCAATTTAATAAAAAAATTAAACAGTATGACAACCTGGTCTGTGGATAAACAGTTGTTCATGTACATTTCTAATTGAAGAGGAATTTGACAATACCCTAGAAAAGTTCGCTGGCATTAAATTCTTGACCTAGCAAACTCATTTCTATGAATTTAGTCTGACAACACATCATTTACCAACTTAAAGAAGTGTATTTACATCACTGCAAATAATACTCATATAGTATTATTTGTAGCTAAAAGAAAAAGAAAAAATAAAGTACTATGCATATAAATAGGACAGTAATCAAATAATTCAATATAATGACAAACTGAAGTATTTTGTAGTTGTAAAAGTAGTCATTTCTATTAACTAATATAAAATTATTTTCAATATATACTTTGAAATTAAGAAAAATAAGCAAAAAGGAGTATCTATAATAAGTCATTTTTGCATTTAATAAAAAGCATGGAAAATATATACATTTATTTTTTTCAAATGCAAAAACAGAGAAGGCAAACCAAAACTAAATATTGATTAACTACAAAGAATGGGGGAAATTAAGTTTGAAAATATAAATGGAGATGACCTTCTGTAAGTTTTTCCTTTTGTATAGCCCTTACTTTTAGAACTATATTACTAGTTTATATATCAGTTTATATTTTAACTATTTTCATATTTTATTTATATGTTTTATACCATTTTATATATTTATATTGCTATTTTATATACTAGAGCAAACAGACAAATTAGAAAATTATTCTATATAGCTGGAGTATGGAGAATAAAAGATGAGTTTAAACAGGTAATTTGTGACAGAAAATAGTTATTCAAATACTGTTATGTAGATTAATATATAGCACATATTTACATATATAGGTATACACAAATTCGTATATGAATATATTTATAGAGATGCATGTGTATACATATGTATAGTGTATATGTATATTTCATAGCTTTGACTGCCAAGATGGCATTGCAAAGGTACCCCAAGAAAAATGAACAAATTGACCTATAAGATTTAGGGTTTTAATCATAATTTCTCATCTTCTTTCCATAAGTTACAAACAAATTTCATTTATTTATAAAATTGGCTTGCATAGCTTATATATTTTTTAACAGAGCCAAAAATGACTATTATATAATTTCTGTGTTAATCTGGTGCTGGCTCTGTTGAGGAATAAGTAATGAATTTTATAAAATGGTTTTGGGAGATAACTCATAAGCTAGTCATGAGATTTTTCTTCCATTAACCATTAATGTTATTAATTAAATTAATATATTTTACAATGTTGAACCAATTTTTTATTCTTTTCTTAAATAATATGTGGTCCCGATTCATTATTTTTCTAAAGAACAGATATTTTCCATTTTTAATATTTTATTTAGGATATTTATATTTATAAGCAAGAGTGATATTAGGTTACTAATAATATTATCCAGTTAATATTAAGATTTCTATGTCTTAAAATGACCCTATGCTTCAAAATAGTATGTGTCTTTTGTAGGTTTAAAAGAGTGAACATTATAACTGTCTGATAGATTTGCATTTCTCTTTTTCTGAAAAAAGTTTTTATTTAATTTCCTGCTGGAAGGGCTTTTGCATTTTATTGTGTTCATCCTACTGATATTGATTACTGATAATTTCCTGTTTATGGCTTTGTGATCAAAGACTGATATAGTTCTATCTCATAAAGCTTATTGATATTCTCTATCATCTAAAACACACAAGGTTTCAATGTTAATGTGCATTTGATAAGATGAAGTATTATTCTCTGTTATCAGTGTATAAATACAGTATATACGCATATGTTTATCTTATTGATCTTGTTCTTTAATTCTTCTATGTCTCTATTATTGACTCCATATTCCTTTCTTCTCTCTTTAACCTCAAAACTAATCGCTGTTCCACAATTTGAGTTTCCTCCTTACTCATGTTTTATAATCTCACTACATACTTATTTTTCTATGATAAATAAATAGCCTTGTCAAGTCTCTCTAGATAGATTGCTGAAAGTGTTCCTAAACTTTTCAAACATATATCTGAAAATAAAATGAATGAGATATACAAGTTTCAATTTTACTAGAAATTACAAATTATGACTTATTTTATTTCCTTCTATAAAGTAATGTTTTAGTTTATTCAGATCTTGCTTGCCTTTTTGTTTATTCCTCTATTATATGCAATTATAAAAGAATATTGATTGTTTCATTGTAATGATTTTTCTGCATGTGTACACTTTTAGAATTGTCAGTTATAAGTTTCTATGTAGACAGTGATTTTAATGATACATAATCTTATCTTTTGTAAATTATTTTTCTTATTCTCTAACATTCATACCATGTTGTTTTCTTAAATTATTATGTTGGCTGAATCATCAATGAAATATTGAATAGAAACTCTAGCAATTAGCATTCTTATCTTAATCCTACTTTTTAATCAGAATGAAAATGATCTTAATATTTCAATGTTAAATAACATTATTACCAAAGTTTTAGATAGATGTTTTGATCAATTACCAAAAGTCCCTTTGATTGGCATACATTGCTTTCAATATGAACAAAGAGAAATATTCTATTAATATTCATACATATACTAATCTTTTTCTTAATAGTATACATTCATACTTTTCAGATTTAAAGCTTTCTTGATCACAACGTAATTTTATCTACACATTGATGAATTAAGTATACTCAAATTTTCATGAATATATGATCACTTCATGTAGAAGCTTTAAGGGTAATTCAAACAATATTATTAACAATATGGGAGGTTTCTCTTTCTGTTATTCTCAGAAAAAAAGGTATAAAATATGACATATCATTTTCTTGAATGGTTGGTGTTATTTAATTTGAAACTATTTGTGACTTTTGATGCCACATTCAGTAAAATATTTAGGATGATTTATTCTGAGACAAATGTGAATGACCTAGGCCCATGGTTTCACCCCAAAAGATCCTGAGAACTTGTGCCTGAGATGGTTGAATTGCAACTTTGTTATATACTTCTTAAGTCAGAAGTTACAAAAAACCATAAATCAATACATGAGAGCTTTGCATTGTTATTTGGCCCAGAATGGCAGACATCATCAAGAGGGAGCTTGCAGGCCATAGATAGATTCAAAATTTGCTCTAAAGAATGTTGAAATCAATAAAGGAAATGTTGCTAAGATAAGGGCACAGGGAGTTGAGAGGAAGTTTCTGAATATGTATGTGAAGCTTTATAGGTGGTAGCCCTGAGAGAGGATAGCATATGTCTATCTCCTCTATGGACACCCAGAAAAGGTAATCCTATGCAAATTCCCCAAGAGATGTATTTGCAGGGCCATAAAATATTTGAATTCCTCCTTTATCTGTTGTGTGGATGTTAGGTCAGAGTCAGGTTGACAAGTAAGATTGATTATATAGGGTTAATAAAAGCCAGTCTGATGAGTCATTGCAGGGCATGAGTCCCCAGGACCCTTATTTAGGAATTTGGCAAGAGAAATAGAAAAAACGTTTAGTCCTCAGACTGGTGATTTCTTTGTGCTCAGATTTATAATTGCTGACTAGATTTCTTGGTAAAATGGCTAACATTGCCTCATTGGGGCACCCTCCAAAGAAACTGGTTTTATCTTTTGGAGAGAGGGCTCCTTGCAATACAGGCTTTCCCCATTAGGTAAGCGTTATAGGAACCAATCAGTGTTAGTTTATCAGCTAATGTTGCTGTGAGAGGCTGTATTTGGCTTCAGTTAATTTTTTTGGAGATTCTCTCAACGTATTTGCTCATTTCATGATGTGTGCACCTGCTGAGTGTCCAGCAGTCTTGGAATAAAAGTAGAATGACCCCCATGCTACCCCCTCTCATTTCACCTGATTTCACCCTGATCAACTTTTTGTTCTCTCCCTGAATGAAAAAAGCCCTCAAAGGGAAATGCTGTGGTGATGTGGGAGAGGTGAAACAAAAAAAGTCAGAAGCAATAAAAGGCATCAAAATTGATGACTTCAAAAGTTGTTTGAGCAGTGGAAAAAGTGTCTCAGTTGGTGTACTGCACCCAACAGAGAACTTTGAAGGTGACTGAAATTTAATTAAATATGTCAGAGTATATACACAATTTTTTATAAATAAAGTCCAGTTTTGTGGGGGTCTCCCACATATTTGCATATGTTCACGATTTTTCTTTAATTGTTATCATTTTGTTTTCTTTATAAAATGTCTAGCTTTGTTTATATTTCCAAATACAAACATAACACATATTCTCATTTGAATATTAGAAACATGATATATCAGCAAGTTATAGTGTCTCCCACCTCCACTATGCACAGAAATTTCAATATGAACTTGAGAAAGTTCATACCAACTCGGGAAATATAATTGTGCTGTAACAAAAAGATACAAGAATGAAACTCTTAGTAAACCTATTTTAGCCAATTTCTAGCTGTGATATTGTGCCAATGCAATTCAGAAAATGCTATAACTAAAATATAGATACACCAAGTTAGAAAACATTTCCCCCCTACAGTTCTTTCTCATTAACTTTAGAGCCTGCATGCTTTCATTTGGAAATCTTTAAGAATTCGTTTATTATTTCTAAATCTAATACATAATGGAAACATTTGTTTCTTTTTTATCTTTTCAAATTTTAAAAGATATTATAATATGTTTTCTTTCCTATTAAATTTGTTTTTCTAGATGTAGCTTTGGTTTCTGCTCACAATGAAAGATGTATCTCTGTCTTTTTGTTACACGATTCATGACTCTATTAATGGGAAATAAATGTCATTTTTAAAAACATTTAAAAGTTACATAGCTTGTTTTTTAATTGGTTTTGGTCTACTAAAAACAGCAGATAATTCGTCAACTCACATAATTAACTTTTTCTAATCTGCAAATATTTATTCATCCTGCAAATATTTTTTGTCTTAATAGGTTTTGCTAAACAGAATAAGAAGAATACACTGAATATACATATACTATAACTATGTTAATATTGTATCTTGAACATATTAAAAAGAATCTTAATTAAAAAATTTAATGCATCATGTCAAATAAATTTTCTGAACATTTAGATCTTAGATTAAATGTTGTGAGGATTAAGGCATGTTTCTAAATTGGATGTTCTTACAAGAGCTGACCAAGTGTTTAAGTATCACAATATTTTCTTTAAAGTAACTGATACCAGGTGGGATGCAGGACAAGACCCATGGATTCTTTCATTACTTCCTAAGATGAATTTTAGAGCAACCAGAAAAGTTTTCAAACAAAGTTTATTAGAGAAAGAAGAGAGAAAAGAAGGGGAAACATACCAAAGCTGGTGGCATGGGAAAAAGAAACTGCACTTTTGCTCATTACCATAGACCTAATATACCTTCACAATGATTGATATATTAGAGAGGGTGGGGCTTAGATAACCATCATACTGGAGATCTCTTGGGCTCCTGACAGGAGGGAAGAAAGGGGGAGTGGTATTTTCCTGACTACATTGTCTTTTGCAGGAGACCTGCCAGACTTTTCCAATTCACAAGTTCCCGAGCTAAAAGGTGGTCTTCTTATCATTTCTAAGGCTTTGGTCAGCTAAGGGGTGGTATTCAGGCTTCTATCTTCAACAGGGAACCTGAAAGTTTCTTAGTGATGATTATGCTAAACCATGAATTGAAAGGTTGGACTGTTCTAGTCTCATATCTGATAGAGTATTCTTTTGATTTGCTGAGAGGTTGGGGTAGGCTGCAGCTTGGCTTGCAGTATAAAGTAATTTTTTAAATGTCTGAACACTTCCTAAAACCAACCTATGGGAGATGTATCTATCTATATCTAATCAGTGCTAGCTATCCTAGCTACCCTGCCTCAGTAACTTAACATTTTAAACAATACTATGCAAATGTTTTAAGATACTAATCAATTATTTTTTATTACAGCAGTATCTCAAAAAATTACCAAGTAAAAAATAAAATCAATTTATATTAAACATTTTATTTTGCTAGGGATATAACTTGGGAGCAGTCAAAGAATTTTTACTTTCTCCTTATCCCATCCCTCCAACCTAAAACATGAATTGTGATACATCATATTTCAACTATTGTCACCATTAATTATTATAAAGATATGGAGCATTTATTCTAAAAGTTGACAAAGTTTTACTTTATTTCCCATTTCATAAAGCTAAATATATACCCAAACTGATAATTGCTTCAAGTATTTTTTTTATAAGAAGCATTATTTGAGTAGAAATTAGATAATGTTATTTTTTCTTTTATACTGACAATTTTATTTCAATATTTCACTAATCACAGAGTATTTTGGGGCACTAAGATTTTTTTTTTTTGAGTTGAAGTATCACTCTGTCGCCCAGACTGGAGTGCAGTGGCTGCTCCCGGCCACCGCAGCCTCGACCTGCTGGCCTCCGGCGATCCTTCCACCTCAGCCTTCCTAGTAGCCGGAATTACAGGTGTGCGCTACCACGCCCAGCTGACTTTTATGATTTGTTGTAGAGATGAGGTCTCGCTGCCTATGCGGGTCTCGAACCCGCAGGATCAGGCAATTCATTCACCTCAGCCTCCCAAAGGTGCGGGATTACAGGCTGAGCCACCGAGCCCGGCGGCACTAAGATTTTTCATCATACTAACTGATGTTATATTATAAAAATTAGAAATACATTTTAGTAACATTAACCTTGTGTCATAAAATTTGTGTTTAATATTTACAAAACTAAAATAAAATGAGATATACTTCCATATCGCAATATTTAATTTAATGAGAATATAGATGCAATTATTTTAGAAAAACAGACATCTAAATATGCACTTGAAGCAGCCATCTAAATATGTAACTTTTAGACTCTTAAGTTAAATCAAAATTATCTTCTGTTTATATAAGCAGAAAGATAAACAAGTCTACTATTCACTCTCCCAATTAAATGTTCCTAGGGTACTGAGGATGGAGATTAATAGTTCTCCTTCTTTCAATGAACTAAGGTGCACACCTCTGTATCCTAAAGCATCATTGAGATTTAAAGGAATCTCCTTGATACAGAAAGCTTTTATTGAAATTCTAGTATGCATCAAATGTTGTACTTAGATTGTACACATTACCTTTCTATTTTTAAATAACTGCTTGAAATGAGTATTGACTAATTCAGACAATATCCATTAATAGTAGCGGTAAAAAAATCACAAAGTTCACCTCCTCATGAATCTTGTATTCTGGTCATGGTAAGGGATGAGGAGAGTCAGAAAAATAAGCATGACAAATTATTAAAATTAAAAAATGTAATTTAGAGATTGATAATATTTTTTAAAACAGGGAAGGGGAATAGAAAGTGTAGTTGGAAGAAGGTTCTCTTTTACATTAACTGATCAGAGCATATTTCCCTTAAAATATATACTTTAATAGAAACCTAAAGTAGAGAAGAGATTGAGCAATAAAAATATTCTGGGAAGTGTTTTCCAGATAGAGAAAAAAGCAAGGGAAAAATCTCTTAGGGGAAACATGCCTGGCATGACTGGTAACAACTGTGGTGCTTGACCTATAAAGACCCCAAAAGAGAAGACACTGTGTCTGAGAGGCTGAAGAAATGACCTGGAGTCAATGGATAAGACATGGGTTTTTTTTAGGAACTTACAGGGAAGGTGGTCCAGAAGCTACTGGTAGGACCACTCCTGATTTTAAAAGCTACACAAGTTATACAACATTTTTTCACAGGGCAGAGTGTAGGGTTGAGATGAAAAGAGAAATAAATACTTTGCATACACATGATGGCTGCAAATTCTGTTTAAGGGTGGGATATTTTGATATTATAGTGAATGGAAGGTGAACTAAAAGTATCCAAAGGTTATGGGCATTGATCTAGTTGTATCATATCTAATCTGAATTGGTGGGGGCGGGAGCAGCAACTGCCTCAAGGAAGGATGCTAAGAAAACTCACTATGAAGAGCTCACATTGTGGTCAGCAGGTACAGAGAATACTCACCCATGGCCTCAGCATTACATCCATGCCCAGATCAAGCCTGAATGGAAGGAGACATCCTAGGTTGGCCACCTCCAGGACTCTTAACCTCCTGCTTGGGGATATATCTAAGATGTGCTCATGTCACTGAGTGTCACCTTACACTAACAGGGGAGGTAGTGTAGCCAGATGGGAGGAAGTGTGGGGAAGTGTTTGAGATGATGAGGACAGAGCAATAAAGATGTATTGGATCCCAAAATATTTTAAGTATCTGTAAGGACTTAGGTTTTAACTTTGAGTAGAATAAAAAGTCTTTGAAGTGACTTAAGCAGGAGTTGTTGTGGAAAAACAGAGAGACCATGACACAGAGATTATTTTAGGAAGTAGTATTTTATTAGTACCGGGCGGGACTCAGCAGGCTAATGCTCCAAGGCTGAGCAATCCAGAGAAAGAGGAGAGGGGTTTTATATGGTAGTTTACGTAAGGAAGGGGAGTCAGGTTTATAGCTATACATTTTTCTTTGGAATTTGCAAGGTGGTATTTAGCAAAAGCAGATTTTCAAAGAAGAAATTGTCTCCAGGTTATACATGACAAGCAGGGATTGTAAACTGATAACTTCACAAAGAGAGGATGCAGAGATAAGGTTGTGAATTGATTACTATCTTGCATTTCCAGAAAAGCAGCTTGTGGATATTTCGTTTTCTGTCCCATGTCTAGCAAGTTTGGAGCTCACAGGTTGATTTTTAAAAAGGAATAATTTTAACTGTTTTTAACCCCTTTCTGCCATAGAGTGACATATTCCTATATCATCAATAATTAATAAGACAAACAAAAAACAACATATGCTGGTGAGGATGTAGAGAAAAGAATATCAGATTTTTTTTTTTTTTTTTTTTTGAGTTGGAGTCTCACTCTGTCGCCCAGCCACCGCAGCCTCGACCTGCTGGGCTCTGGCGATCCTTCCACCTCAGCCTTCCGAGTAGCCGGAATTACAGGTGCGCACTACCACATCCAGCTAATTTTTTTTTTTTTATTTATTGTAGAGATGAGGTCTTGCCTGCCCAGGCGGGTCTCGAACCTGCGGGCTCAGGCAATCCACTCACCTCAGCCTCCCAAAGGCATGGGATTACAGGCTGAGCCACCGAGCCCGGCAAGAATATCAGATTTAAAAGAAAGAGGAGTTAAAGAGTTCAGACCCAGCAAGCACTTGGAAGGAAGGAGTTGCCATTTATTGAGATGGAAAAGAGAGAATATTAGTTAAGAATGAGAAAAAACGAACAAACAAGCAAACAAACAAAACCCTAAGTCATTAATTCTGTGAAGAATCTTCTTTTGAAACCTGCTGGCAATAGCATACAATGAATGATAAAATTGTTCACCCTCCCATTGGTTCCCATTAAAGATATGCTTTTAAAAAAATTGTGCACACTTTGGCTTCATGCTGAGAATGATGATTGGAAGGAGGGAAAAAGGAAATCAGTTAAGAGGCTACTGTGGTAACTCATTTGATAGCCAATGATAGATTGGACTTCTGGCCTTGTGATGCAGGGATCATAAAGGTGTTGAGAAGTGGTCTAGGACTCACTGAAAGGCAGAGCTAGCTAATACAATTTTGCTGAATTATTGAATATCAAATTTTCTGTTATTTTATTTTGTTGTAAAGATATGGGGTGCAAGTCAGGATAAGTCCATAAGTAGTTTATGTGCAGGTGAAGTTTGGGCCCCCAACTGGTTCTCATTTCCTCTGGTTTAGGGTCAGATACCCTTAGTGATGTTACATGCCCACCCACTTCCCTGGCACTATCCTGCTACTGCCAATCCCTCTCTTGTAGTATTGCGATAAATATTCAGGACCCACTTATAAGTCGGAACATGTGGTATTCAGTTTTTTTGTTTCTGTGATTTATATAACTGAGTATGATGGACTCTAAATCCTTCCAAGTTGTTTCAAAGTCCACAATTATGTCCTTCTTTATGGCTGCTCACTACTCCATCATGCATAGGATCATACACAAAAATCAACTCTAAATGAATCAAAGACCTAAATGCAAAACCTCAAAGTATAAGAATCTTAAAATATGCGGGAGACAATTTTACGCCGCACATTGGAATAGGCAACCAATTTTTGGTCATAACCCCAAAAGCATATGTCGCAAAAGATAAGATGGACAAGTGGTGTCTCATTAAACTGGAAAACTTTTGCACAGCAAAATAAACCATAAAGCATGCAGGGAGACAGCCCACAGAATGGAAAAATATTTGCTAATTATGTATCTGACAAAGGCCTAGCATCCAGGATCTACAAGGAACTTAAACAAGCTGAAAGGAAAACAAACAACCCAATTAAAAAGTGGGCAAAAATATGCCGGGCTTGATGGCTCAGCCTGTAATCCCAGCACTTTGGGAGGCCAAGGTGAGTGAATTGCCTGAGAGCATGGGTTTGAGACCTGCCCGGGCAACTTGGCGAGACCTTATCTCTACAATAAATCAAAAATTAGCTGGGCATGGTAGTGTGTGCCTGTAGTTCCAGCTACTTGAAAGGCTGAGGCGGAAGGATTGCCAGAGCCCAGCAGGTCGAGGCTGCAGTGGCTGGGAGGGGCCACTGCACTCCAGTCTGGGTGACAGAGTGAGACTCAAACTCAAAAAAAAAAAGAAACTGTATGTGTTTTTTCCCTCTGGTAAAAAAAATATATATAGATTTCAATATGGAAGCAAAAGAGTTGAAAAGTATAATTTGAGAAACATAATACAAAAACAAAAAAGATAATCCTGTATTGAATATGGACAAGGCAAGTTTTCCTTTATTTTTATATTAGGAGAAAATGATCACTTATCAAATAAGTTTATTTTGCATCTTAAAAGTTCCAGAGCAGGTGGCATTAGGAGGAAAAGCAGAGGAGATTAAAAAGCTTAACCGGGGATAGGAATAAAGTAAAAGGAAAATCTCAAGAAGGTTAATGATGTCTACATATGTACTGTGAAAGACTTCTCCATGAACCATTGAAATTACACCTTTGAACTGCTGATATCCTCAATGTATTATTTCCATCTTAATGCATGTTTAATGGTAAAGGAATCTCTCCTGCAAGATAAACAAAAGTTCAATACTTTTAGGACAAACATATTAGCCATTAAATAGAAAGTATAGAGTGTTAGCAGGGTGGCTTGAAAACATCAAAGACAGGTAGATTAGAGTTGCAAAAGGAGGTGAAACCATTCAGAACTGGTGAAAAGCAAGGTAGTGACACTTGCTAGTCAAAATGTTAGTGTTATTTTACTCAATTAAATTGGGGTTGTAGCATGAAATTTTAAGTAAGAATAATCTAGACAGCTAAAATAAGATAAAATTTCAAATATTTCTGACACTCGTAATACACTTCAGACCAAATGTAGTGAACGTCTTAGCTTAGTGAATATTGTTGATCAGTTATGATTAATTTTCAATAATTTCATTCAGAGGATTTTACAATTTTAATTTTGTATCTAAATTATAAAAATACAGTATTTTCTTTTCATTATTTTTCCAGTAACATTTGTCATAAAATGAGAAATGCAAACTGCAAGCTGAATAGAGACTTGGTCGTTAGTTGATTTTGCTACTGTATATCTCTATTTCCAAAACAATCATTATTTGTAATTATATTTTGTTTCCCTAATGATGGTTAATAAAGTGACTCTCCTAGAACAAAAACCTAGCAAAATAATTCTACACAACCTTAACTTGACAGCAATAGCTCCAGAAACAAAATTATGCCATGACAGCAGGAAGTACTTTTCCACTGTGTCTTTTAAGGATAAGACAGTGTGTGAGCCTGGAAAATTATCATCATCAAAAATTTGAAATTATTTGTACTTTTGCCAGACAAATCAAGCAATACAAATATTTGAGCAGTATTTGAACCAATTAAATGTATAAATTATGTATAAAATAAGATTTGTTGATCATTATTTTCGGTCTAACACAGGAAAGTATTAATTTTCAATAGCTTTGTTACAGAAAAAGCACGGATTTAATCTGTGAAGCATGCGTTTCTTAGACTGTTCTATCTTACCTGTTGAATTGCTTTCTGTACACTTTATCATTCCCAAGTTAGGCTTTAGGCAGATAGAGGATGGGTGTCACTTAAATGTCTTCAGACACAGGAATGTTTTGGTTCTGAAACCATCACAGATCTTTCTTAGGGTATTCATGTTTCATTCTTCTCTGTCTTCTAAAGTATATTATCCATTGTGCCCCAGAAAGTCTATATTCCTTCCAAACAAGTTTTCAAGTTCTGTTTCAGTCCACATGACTTCCTTAAAAAGAATAAACTTCCCAAACACCTTCTTATATTTTCTCACATAACAATTTATTATATCTTTACTTTTTCAGCTCAATCTTATCTCTACCATAAAGTCATTTTGATCCATAAAATCCTTTACTTTAAGTGAAAATGCAAGTCTTCTGCTCTGAAAACTTATATAAGTTTATGGCACCTCTATAATATTACTTACTTTTAACTTTTGAGGTGAGTCATCTGTGCATAATAAACAGAGTCTACTCTGCCATAATAAACATATATTCAGTAAGTAGAGGGATCATGTATTACATGTGATAGGCATCTACAAAGAAAGCACTAAATTCTTGTAGAATATTCAGTTTTGAGTTTTAAACATAGGAGTACATAATTCTATATAGATTTAACAAACCCTTGTCAGTAGATATTGATTCTGCTTTACTACTACTAATCTATCGCTAGTAAAATCTGGTGATAGTAAGGATAGAGAGGACAATCTATATAATTGGCTACTTAAATTTCCAGATCTCAGAATAAATTATATAGTGAACAAGGAGAATGAGCCTCCTCAACTTTTTAATTCAAGGATGTTGGTTTGTTTATATTTTGACACAGATGCCAATAAATAAAACAAGGAATGCAATGTACATATGAAGTCATATCTACAATAAATTGATCAGAGCACATAGGAGAAAGAATAGACTCTCAAAATCCAGTAACTCCCACTCACATAAAGACCCAAAGTAAATCTTATGTTCTTACTCTAACGTATTTCTTTATGACCTCAACAATTTGCCTTTATACTAATAGTTTGCCAAAATCTTTTCTAGAGCGTTCAGAGGAGTTAAGTGATAAGTGGCTCCAATAACATTCTGGTTATTTCCTTTATCTTCATTACTGTATGGTGAGGAGAAGTGCAATGAGCATATACAACATTTATTTGTATCTTAGCTTTAGTACTATAGTAATTAAATTTTTCCTTTTATATTGAATTATTTCACTTCTTTAGTCAAAATAATGCAAATTATTTCAGGACTTTATCAATTTTCTCTACATGTTTTGTCTCTCTTTTCTAGTAAGTTATAAGTCTTGAATATACTCAATTTTGAATAAATTCAACTAAATATATCTTTAATTAATTTCTATCTGTCCCCAGAAAGTGAATTCCATCTCTGAAAATCTAACCGTTAAATAATAAATAACTGACCTTGTCTATAATGTTAATTATTATCGACATTTATTATAAGCATACACACACACACACACAAGAATATAATTGTTCTGAGAAAAGAAATGAAAGACTTAATATACAAATATATAATATACAAATAAATAATGCCTAGCACAGACTGCCTATAAAAATAGAACTGACCCAGAATCTATAGTTAGTCCAGGAAACCAGACCACACACTCTGTAGTAATTGGTCCCAAACTATTTTCTAATATTGTGTAATGCAAACAATCACTATTTTAATGCTTTATGGTGATTAATATATATTAAGTGCTTTTCATCGTTTTAATTACTTGCCAGAATCTATCATTTGACTTACAAGTAGTAGGTGCTAAGTAAATATTGGTTAAAAAAGTGGACTGATATTGTTTGATTTTCTAATCATTTATTCCATGTTATCTTGGTAGCTATAGTAATAGCCGAATAAAAACTTACTCATGTGATATCATTGATATATAAAACAATTTTTTAAAATTAGAACTTATATGTTCCATTGACTTTGCTGAAACATGTAATTTATAAGTTGCTATATTATCAAATATATAAATCAAGGTTTTTTCCTAGGATTAATTAAACAGTTGCTTACTGGATAGAGTGATCAATACAATCAGGGGAAAGTTCAATTTTGTTTTTACATTCCAAATATCTTCAAGTAGATACTCTTTGTTTGCTTAATTATTTTGCTTGTGTGTCTTTTGAAATGTTTTTCAGTGACTTGAATATCTCTATGTATTACTTCCAAGGTTAAACTAACTAAATCACTATTCTTTCCCAGTATCCATGTGTATGATACCGAGTGCAATTAGGCATCATTATGTTGGTTGATAAAATCCTACTGAGCGTTTTTTAAAGGTGGTTTTCAATTTTATCATGTTTTTTTTAAAAATCTTCTACTCACAACTAAAATCTTTGTGATATTTTGGTATTTTTTTGTTGTCTACTGCTATTCTCTTCAATTTCATTCAAGTGTATACTAAAGGTGGGGAAATATGAGAAGGGCTGAAATTAAAATATGAGAAGGGTTAAAATTAAAATATGAGAAGGACTGAAATTAAAAAAAAACTATAGCGTCTATTTGATATTTAGTAAGCATTCTATAATATTTGAACTTTCATCTTGTCTTTTATTTTCATTTTGTTTTTTGCTTGTTTTCTGTTTTAATGCAGTATGTGCAATATGTTAGAAATTTAAAATAGAAGTGTCTTTTTAAAGTGTTAATTTTGAAATAATATCAAGAATCTAGTATATTTCTAGTTCAGGGTATTATTTTTCCTAAAGTGACAAATGATAATGATGAAATGATGCTGATAATGATAGTGAAGTAATTTTAATCGAGGATAACCTATTATTCTACTTTTTGTTTTGAAACAGATTTAACTTAAAAAAAATACCTTACATTACAGCATTCACAATGCTTAGGTAGTTGTTTTATTTTATTTTTTCCCCAACATCCTCCAATACATTATATTCCCTTATTTTGTAGAAAGAGGATTGCCCTTGTAGGTAAATCTAAACTATCATTTTCTATGTATCAGCATTTTCTTTAATTCTCCTTTAGGGGACCTTTCCTTTTTATTTCATGATAAAGCAGAAAAATAGAATGAGCCCAAGGGTGTTATTTAATTACATGCTTTCTCAGCTAGAAATCAAATAGGTCACTTTTCACTGAATGAAACATTAATGATAAAGGAAGAAGGCATCAGAAATATTATTAGAATAATGATAGTCAAAGGAGATTTTTTTCTGATACCAGACAAATTGAGATAATTTTCCAAGTCTCCACTAAGAGTAACCAATAGGTTACCCCTCAAGGTTGACTTCCCAGCCCAAGCCATTAATGCCATTATTTTTTTCCTATTAAATCTATGTCTGTCCTCCAATTCATAGTGTTGAACTTTCAGTGATGAAGTCAGTACATGAGTTTCATCCCTATGGCCATAAAAAAATGCACAAGAAATAATGACCTGACCAAAGACAATTTTAATATATGTCCCTGGATTTAAAATTGGTATTAGATGATTAGTTTCTAAGAGATTATAGTCTAAGATGTGCTGACTTCTTCAAAAGAGAAATTTTAAAATGTTTGTTTTGCAGAAACAAAGTTGCAGGGAAAAATAACAAATACAGGTTACAACCAAAGAAGGATACTATAGATAAACATTGAGAACCATAAACAAGACTATCTTGAGTTTTTTATGTATTTCTATTTTCTATTCCAATTGATTTCTGAGACATGGCTATATTTTGGCCCATTGCTTATTTGAATTCTCAAAATAAAGCTTTTTGTAATTCTAAAGCTCAAGCTGGTTTCTTTTCATTACAAAATATTAATACAAAATCAAAGTCACATAGGCCAACAACATAGCCTTGACCAGAGGTGAACTATTTTTGCAAATTAGGCTATGCAAATTTATATTATTCCAGGTCATAGAGTATAGTATCCTAAAATATATTAAACCCATGAATTCTCAAAGTGACAAACTGGCAAAAGCAAAGCAATTCTTGGATACATATAGAAATGTTAAAATGTGAATTTTAGGTCAGAAACTTCTAGGATCATATCCAATAGGCACATATCCTCCATGGTCTATTTTTCTCCTAAATTTCAATTGTTTATCTAGATAGTTTTCAATTCAGGTGATATCATATCTCCCTAATTGTATAAATTGCCTGGATTATCAGTAGAGAGAGAAAAAATGATCAATGGTGATCCCAACCCAGAGACACCATTCCAAGTAGCCTATTTGGTCAAGCTAAGAGTGTTGTGATCTGTGCTGAAACTACCACTGCAACAGCTTACGTTTTGCCCTCTTCACCCTTATCTGTTCTTTCTTAAGTAGAGTGTCTTATATTTTGTTAACAGTAAACCTTTGGGATAAGAATAATATTCCTCATTATACAACTGAGTAAACAGGGTCAAAAAGTTACTTGATTGGAAGTAGATGAATGGGAACTAGAACCCAGGCCTACTGTTCTCTAGTAGACTACCTTCCAACTAACTCATCACTCCATCACTGGGAGGGCAGATGAGGCTGCATAGTGCGATAATGTGGTAAGTCAGAATCATACTGAACTCAAATACATGTCCTAACATCTGCTTCTGAGGTACTGAAGCTCCTTTAGCTGTTGTGGATTCCCTGTTGCTAAAAAACAAAACAAAACAAAAATGTTAATAGGATGCAGCATTGAGGTAATGAACTCAAGATAGTGATAAACAATTTTATTTGGATTGAATTGTACTTGTCTGTTTTCAACTTTAAAGTTTTAAACATTACTCTTTGAGCTGGTAACCTACAAATTGGATATATACCCAGAGTAATAAGAGAATAAAACAAGCATATATAAACCTGAAGTGACAAGTGTACTGATAGAATGACAATAAAGTTGTGACCAAGGTATTTGAAATATAGAGGGAAGCAAAAAGTAAGTCTAAGAATGGAAGGTAAAGTTTCAACAGAACATCATAAAGAATATTGGTTTGATTTATAATTTTATAAAGACTTTCATTGTAAATTATTTCTACAAAATTTTTTTATGATACATGCAGAACACACATGCACAGCACAACAAAAAACATGTAGTCACTATTCTTGCTGATACGCTTGACTTTTTTCCTCTATAGCATTTTCATTCATTATTCATTCACTTACTTTCCATTTTCAATAAGAATATATATTCAAAAATAAAGTGCCAGTTTTTAAATTCTAAAAGAACTATAACCTGATAGCAGAGCAAGTTTTATTTTAAATATATACTTAAAAATTATATATATTCATCTACAATGTATTCATATTTAATAGTTAGGAAATCTTCAGAATATTAAGTAGGTAAAGCTATTATTCTCCCCACATTTTAAATTTCCATGCTAAGTGACTTGTGTGGGGTCATGTAGATAATTGGCCTCTTCACAGCATAGCATTCTCAAAGCAGTTGGACATCTTGAAAAGTGGCTGGCTTCCAAGACAGAGCTTCTAAAGTAATAAATGTGGAAACTCTATATTCTTTAATGCATAACCTAAGCAGTTATGCAAGTTTGCCAGATTCTGTTGGTCAGATCAGGTCACAAAACCAGCTTGTTTTCTAGGGAAGAAAAAAATAGACTCTTAACTCTTTATAGTAGAGGTCATGAATGAGTTGTATAATATTCAATGCATCTCATGGGGCTAGTCATCCTTAAGACCAGCAATCCTTAAGATCAACTTTAAAGATAATAATAATCAAACAAAGGCCTCCCTGGTTCACATGGCATATAACATAGTTTGAATTTGATGTATGCTTTTTAAGCAAAGTAAATAATTTACACAGTTCTACAATATATCTAGTATCAATACCTGATATTAATAATATCAATGAATGCTATAACTTACAAGCCAATAGAATCATTAACTGAGTTTTGATACCAAAATGTCAGATAACCAGTTCCTTTAGCACTTTAGATTTCAAGAATTCTAAATTTAAATGAGATGGAGCCCATTATATATATACCAGTTCTTTACTATTTTAAAAGTGGTCTTACTATGAGCAAATTGTATACCTACTTTTCAAGGTAGTGAGAAACTATTTAAATAATAAGGTACTTAGCAAGATATAAAACGAGGTTGAAACACTTGTCTTGGTCAGGTGTCGAGTAAATGATGAGACACTTGTGAAAATTATTTTATAAGAATCAATGGAAGAGCACATAATGTACATAAATTGTAAGTGATGTTGGGATACATACTATGAAAAAGATAACTAGTCTCTGTCATGCAGAAATGCGTGATTACAAATGCACAAAAGTCTTGCTGCTACTCCAATGGTAGGAGTTTAAATACTAGGAGTAGATTTTGTAGTGTTGCTTTTATATTTGTAAGTTATAGTATGTATTTATTAGGCAGGTGAAATGCGAAAGACGTTTTAGAATCTAGCCTTTGACCGGAAAAAAAAAAATAGATTTTTTTTCAATACAAGCCTCCTAGAAAGAATTTAGCATTACAGGAAACTTCATTGGTAATCATTAACTGAGTTTTGATACCAAAATTTCATAGCAACCTCAAAAGTTAACTCTATAATCTTTGTTCTGTGTTTTCAGTCTTTCTGAATTTTGAGTCTCTATATAAAATAGCTAAGCAGTCACACTGAGGGGTTCCATTTTCACCTCAAATTTGCATTTCTATAACTGAATTTATAATTTTCCTGACAAAACCAATATCAGGCCTGCCTTAATTATTCAATCTTTAGTATCTTCACAATTTTTTCTAGATATTTCTTTTTATTGTTACAATTAACACTGTATCTCAGGCCCCTGGGTATTACCTGGAACACCGAAATAATGTATTCACTTTTCTTCCTGTTTCCAGTTGGGTTATTGAGATTCACTTGCATGGTACCTACTAGGTTTTCTGAAATAATAAGTTATCATATTGGATTTATTCAAACTATCTACTAGACCCAAGTTACTTAACCTGGTATATAATACTCTCAAATTACAAAATGCAACTTTTTCCTCTGGTTTTAGTTCTTATTTTATACACAATCTCACTATTAGGCAAAATGGTCTGTCCATATTTTTTTCACAGATTCAATGTTTTACTTGCATAGCCTTCCAACTCTCCTCCCCTAAGGACAATGTCCTCATGTTCTAGTTCCTCGAGTTATCAATATAAACCTACCTATTAATGTTTGTCTGTATTCATTGCCTTCCTTGGCATTCCACCACTACTCCCACTTCAAAATTCTCTCAGTGAGGATCTGTTCTTCTCTGTAACTGCTAGTATTTATTTCCATCTCTCGCCAA
This sequence comes from Carlito syrichta, assembly GCF_000164805.1. NCBI lineage: Eukaryota > Metazoa > Chordata > Mammalia > Primates > Tarsiidae > Carlito > Carlito syrichta. The sequence continues at coordinate 80,116 of NW_007246987.1, forward strand.
ACAATTTATCATATTTTATCCTATGCCACTTATTTTGTTTCCATTTATTCTTTTCTTGTCACTTTAGAATGTAAGAACACTGAAGGCAAGGAAATCTGTTTCATATTTATCTGTGTAACATGGGTGCCCAGTGTTTTTTGTACATCCAGGTGATAAATACAGTTAACTGAGACATGATAATACCACTTGGATTTGTAAAAATAATAGGCATGTAGTACTATGAAATAAATTTTCTGTTCTATAAGGACCTAATTCCAAGCATCATTTTAAAGTGATATTTGAGCCGGGTTCGGTGGCTCAGCCTGTAATCCTACGCTTTGGGAGGCTGAGGTGAGTGGATT
>NW_007246987.1:80476-99429 GCF_000164805.1 Carlito syrichta
GAGGCTGCAGTGGCCGGAAGCGGCCACTGTACTCCAGTCTGGGCAACAGAGTGAGACTCCAACTCAAAAGTAAAAATAAAAAAATAAAAATAAAATAAAATAAATAAAGTGATATCTGAATTGTCTATAAAAAGATCAGATGCTAGGCAGAGAACAAGATGTTGCTAAATTATTGTAAAATAATCAATCTCATTTTGTGACTAACTAAAAGACTTTAATTATTACAGGAAAATATTCACTAGCTGTAAATCATACTCTAGAAAAACCACTAGGAATCTTTTTCAAAATACCCACCTATATCCAACAGGCAAGCCAGAAAACACACAAGAAAGCTGAGAACATGTCATGTTACCGAGCATATGAACAGAGACATGTCAAATAAATGTTATTTATAAAAGAAAAAAAATGTCTTAAGGTAACTTAAGTATCTGTTTAACACTGTTTTATAGACAGTACTATTCATTTCATAGTACTGGAGAAGTTAAAGTCAATGATTTTTTAAAATATTTCTGTGATTCTATACATTCTGTTCTTATATGACCTGAAGTCATAGTCAACATTACCACAGTATAACACAGTATGTAAGGGACCCTCCCTAAACATATGGAATAGATGAAATTTTTAAAAAATCATAAGCAACCAGGTAAAAATTTGCTGAGCTGAAGGAAAAGATTGATTATCTTTCTAGTGAGAAGCTGAAAACTGCCTCTAAATTCTTGAAAGCTGATAATGCTTCCATTGTTGTTATGGTTTCTGGCAAGCCCATGTGTATCAAGAACTTCTCTGACTATCCTCCTCTGGGTTGATTTATTGGTTGTCATATAAAACAAACAGTTGCTGTGGGTGGATAAGAAGCTGGCTGAAACTGGCAAATTCACCAAGTCTGACAGGAAAGTTCAGAAGGCTAACTGAATGCAATCTCTGATAGCTTCTACTCTAGTCTTAATCATGATCAAAGAATAGTCTTAGAACTGTTGGTTTCAATGTTCACTTAAGTTTAAATAGTAGAAGCTGGGTTGATGAAAACAATGCTTTGGAAACCTTCAGAAAGAAAGTTTACAAACTATTTTTTTTTTTAAGAGTGGCAATGTTAGCCAGGCTCAGTGGCTCAGCCTGTAATCCTGCGCTTTGGGAGGCTGAGGTGAGTGGATTGCCTGAGCCCATGGGTCGAGACCCGACTGGACAACTTGGCGAGATCTCATCTCTACAATAAATCCAAAAAATTAGCCGGGCATGGTAGTGCGCGCCTGTAGTTCCAGCTACTTGGAAGGCTGAGATGGAAGGATCGTCGGAGCCCAGCAGGTCGAGGCTGCGGTGGCCGGGGGTGGCCACTGCACTCCAGTCTGGGCAACAGAGTGAGACTCCAACTCAAAAAAAAAAAAAAAAGAGTGGCAATGTTATTATTTTTTAAATCAGTGCTTTTTAATGGAAAAAAAAACAAAAGTCTGCCACAGAATTTTGAGACCTATTAAAGCAAAGTTTAATGAGAAAAAAACCACTTATTTTCAGAAATGCGAATAAAATATAGCCTTCTCATATTGTTTATCAAGAATTGAATGATTACTTCACTTGAATATCAGTCAGAACTTCTCTGACTTACTAAATGGGCATTCTAGCAAAACAACAGTTTTTTCAAAGAAATACAAGCATGACTTGAAAGTTGGGCTATCAAGATTTATTTTTCTTTTCTCAATCTGCTGTGATTTCTTTCAGATGTCATAGGTGATGTGGTGCCTGTGTCCCAGAGATAAAGTGAAATGAACCCAAGTTAGAGAAGAGAGAGGATGACTGGACAGACAATGGGCACTTGTGCCCTTGTTAGCCCTGCATGTGCTGCCTCTCGATGCCTTTCCAGTGCCAGTTGGAGCAAGTCCACACTGTCCAAACTGTCAGGAGCAGTTCTGTGATATGTACTTCCACAGAGTCCCTGCAACCAAGAAGAAGGATAGATACCCTCTGCACTGAGGAATCTGTTCTTTCAATTATTCTGTTTTAGCATAGCTTTTATAAGTTTCTATATGTACTAATGCAAAATAAGAGAAGCACAATTTCCCTAATTATACCCTGTGGTGCCTACATGCTTTATAAATGTTTAATCCTCCATGATATTATTGATTTCCATAGTACATCTCCTGTAAGCCAGATATATAATATATGCTTCATCTGTTAGATTTGTAAGCAGACATTATTTGGCATTCAGTGAGATATACAATATTTTGAATATGTGATCAAATGGACTAGAATTAGGAATGGAAACTAAATGAGAAACATAAAAGCATAAGTGTTCAAAACATAAATTGCAATAAACCACATGATCATTTAAAAAGAATAATATAGCTTCCAAAGAATCTGAAATTAAATAAATATATATACATACGTAATAGCTTATTCTGAAGAATAATGAACAAAATTGCCAGTGAAGAGGATGTCAAATATTAATGTTACCAGTTACTAGCTATACAATTGTCTAAAGTAAAAATAAGCACTCAAAGAATCAAAACCAATCCCTATCCATCAAAACAATAAATGAAAGAAAATGATTCTGTTATGCATTCTCAAATACTAAAAAATTAATAAAGCCTTATTTATTGGACTTATGCAAAAATTGCATATCAAAATTCAGATGAGACATATTACTACAAGTACAACAGCAAGCAAATGGTGTAGCCATCATTGTAATCTTAGCTTTCAGTTTCGTTTGATTTTGGTTTTACTTTATGTTAAGTGAACTTCTAAAGACAGAAATATACATGTGATAAGATTTTAAATTTTTTTATCAGAAACTGTAGGGACTAATGATAGCTATGAAAATGGATAAATGATAAGAAATGAACACAAAAGATACAAAAAATTGTAGTTAGATTGACTATAGACTCACATATTTAAAATACTGATTTAAAATTAGGAATATTTCTGCACTGATAAAATGAGGCAAAACATATTTGACTGATCTTCAGGGAAAATTCTGAATCAATGTACTTCTGCAAAATGTGAAGAGTAGAAACATGAAAATATCTCCATTAGACATTAACCCAGCCTCTTTGGGAAACATTGAAATCAATTTCTTCTTTACTTACTATTTAATCCATTGATTTCATCTTTGAATTGATCATAACTCTAACTATAAAAAGGTAAGTTCAAGTTTTTTGACATTTAAAAGCACTTACACTTGGAAAATCTATTTCTGAAGAAACAGTTTTTAAGTAGTTTTAAAAAACTAAATGTGGTTATTTTCTGTGAGATGAAATAATTTTTGGATGAATATATACAATTTTCAATCTCTTGAAAGTGTATTATTTTTAGATGACATACATCTGATTGCTTTTAAGTCTTTTATTCAATTTATTCAACTTCTTATACCACTCCATACTTTTATTCTGGGGAAATGCTTACATTAGAAAAGCATGTGTTGATGCCAGGAGTGAGTTTAGTTAGAAATGTGAACACTCAAGTTTGGAAAATAGTAAGTTTCTATTTTTGATAATAATATACTTCAGATAATGATGTGACTGTATTTACTTGTATTCATCATATATACAAATGTGAACTTTGGCAAAGCTGAACAAGCCCTGTAATAAATTAAATCAATAGACCCTAAAGTAACTGTCAATGCAATTTTTAAGAACTAACAATGATAGTTATTAATATTTTTGTGTAGAATCATGTACTTATATGGCTATGTAGTAATGAAAATGTAGTATAAAGTAAATAATAAATATTAAGATTTAAGATATTATTATGTAATTTATAGGTAGCATGTTTCATCATAAATATATAGATATTTGCTAAAAAAATTGCGATATTTCATCATTGCATTTAGAATTAGCCAAACCATTTGAAATATGTTTATTTCAGTTTAATTATTCTCTATTAGATTGAGCATCTATTTTTGGAAGTAGTATATATTTATTTGACATTCTTATATCCCTTAAATAAGCAAAGATATTTATTCTGAGAAGGAAAAGGAATAAGTAACTCTTTTATTATATAAATAACAAAGTTTGAAGGCGAATACACTTAGTTTGCTTATTTCTAATTAAAATTGAAAAAATAGAGAAACAATAATAAATTACAGAAGATAACATTTAATTTAGGTACAAAAGACTAATGAAAAATTTATTCCAAAAATTATTGTGATAGAATTTGATATTTTATTGTAAATGAGTAAATGTTTATCAAGAAAACGGTAGCATTGACCATTTCATTGTGTAGTCACCACTGTTTTCCCAGACCCTGTGAGTACCTGGCATATAGCAGATACTTAATAAAAAATAGTTAAATTAACGCATTGATGAATATATTCCTTTTATTTTCCTGTATTACATGATTATGATTATATGTCTTCACTTGTAGCCAGCTTTCACTTAATAAAGGCTTATAGGCCTTTTTGACCAACTAAAATCATAAAAAAAGAGAGAGAATTTACATTTGTTCATGTCAATTTTTGATAAGGGAGAAAGGAAAAGCCATCATATAAATGAAAATATGCTGCAATTTATATAAGAAATAATGTCAATTAGAATTAAAACTCTATGTATATTTTATAAAATAATTTGACATACTTCCTAATCAAGTCTTTTGTATTATAAACATTTGTACTCCTTATAACTATCTGAAATATGACAAAACTTATGCCTAAATATTTGTCCAAGTCTGAATGTATAATATATATTGTGTTTGTCTATGGCTGTGCTATACTTAAACTTTTAAAAATATTTTTTATTTTATTTAAGATGTGGGGTACCATATGTTCTCACTCATAGGCAAACCATGAACATTTATCATTGTACTATATATACTTAAAGATTAAAACAATCCAAGGAACTAATCTGAATTGAAATGCAGAAAAAGAGACTCTAGCACTGGGGTGGTTCACACAGGTGAGTGAGTAACTGGGAATAGAGAAGACATGATAATGAAGGTAAATAAATGGGAATTAGAAAATCAGTCACCAGCTGGAAAGGACTCCAGTTCGTGTTTAGGACTCTAATCATCCAGTAAGAAAGCACTTCTATCAATTTTCGCTCAAGAATCAATTTTTTTATTTGCTTGTTTTTGTTTTTGTTGAGTTGGAGTCTCACTCTGTCACACAGACTGGAGTGCAGTGGCCGCTCCCGGCCACCACAGCCTTGACCTGCTGGGCTGTGGTGATCCTTTCGCTTCAGCCTTCCAAGTAGCTGGAACTACAGGCGCGCGCTACCACACCAGGCTAATTTTTTGGATTTATTGTAGAGAGGAGGTCTTGCCAAGTTGTCCAGGCGGGTCTCGAACCCGCGGGCTCAGGTAATCCACTCACCTCAGCCTCCCAAAGCGCTGGATTACAGGCTGAGCCACCGAGCCCGGCAAGAATCAATTTTAACACTTCTTTAACTTTAACTACTACATTCCATAACTCAGTTTCCTTGGAGAAAGAGATAAGGAGATATGACAAAGTAATACACATATTCTTAGGATTTGTGACTATCATTTCTCAGAGGAAAGCAGAGAACCTCGATTGACAATTATTCATACACTTAACAAATATTTGTTGATTTTTCATTATGCACAGAGCACTCTTCAAATATTTGAATAAAAACTTGAGAAAAAAGTTAGAAAGAGATGCTTGAAAACATCTGGATAAAGACTTTTTCAGACAGAAGAAACAAAAAGTACGAACGCCCAGTGGTATTGAAGTGAAGAGAGAGTGCGGGAGCATAGTAGTAGAAGATAAACTCTAATGAAGCAGGGGACTGAGCCCTTAAGTTCCAGCAGGGGCGTTGATTTTAACTGTAAGATGGGAAAAAATGAAAAGTTTTGAAGAGTAGTGATGTGGTTACATTTCTTTTTAACAGCATCATGCTGGCTGCTCTTTGGAAAACTGATTACAGAGAATTGAGCCTGGGAAGCAGGAAGACCAGTTAGGAGGCCCCTGCAGTAATTTAGGTGAAAGATAACTGTAGCTGTGGAGATAGTAAGAAGTTCCTAATTCTGCATTAAAATTAAACTAGTTTTAACATTAGACCAGCAGCATTTGCTGAGGTCTTAGATATAAGGAATCAATATAGTAGCCCAAGATAGAATGCAACCAGCAAGAGTATTAATATTTCCCCAGAGGTAAATAGAGATGCTTCCACCAGAAGAAGGAACAATAATACTTAGTATTGTGAGACACAAATATCCACAGCAGCTACCAAGAAAGCATGCAAGACATTATACAAAAAGAGAGGAGGCCGGTTATCACGGTGTGGTACAAGGCCAGTGACAGATCATCAGTGGAAACCATTGGATATTAATGTCAAGAATGTATACTACATTTTATTAAATTTTTCAAAGCCAGGATCTTGACTGGTTATACCATTTGGAACAGGACCATGTATACAAGTTTTTGCCAAGCGACTCTTTCTGTTGGTAAAAAGGGGAATAAAAGGTCGAGACATAGTTGAGGAAAATGTAAAGTGTACATGGCACATCTCTTAGCATTTAAAAGGAAATGAGAATTATTAATTACTAGAGAAGTGTCAGTTTTATTTTATTGTCTAGATACTCAATGCTGATAACTGACCCCTGGGCAATAAAAGTTCCTGATATTTTTTTTCCCCATGAGTACAGAAAACAAGAATTGCATGAGATCTTTTTCAAGTGATACAACAATGAAAGATATAAGGACAGGAATTGTTTCTATTCTAAACGTTCTAGCCTGGAGCAACTCAAAGTGTTTCAGTTAAGATCTTACTTGAGAAACTAAAATGAATTCAATAAAAGTCAACTGACTTTTCTAACCAAAGGACATTATTATCATGTGAGTAGAAACGATAATATATTTTAACACATAGATATTTGACCTTTTAAAATACTCTGTAAAATAAAATGAGACAAAGAGTATTTTCTAAATAATTCATGTTTCGCATAACAGCATTTTGGTCAATAATGAACCGCATATGTGACAGTGGTCCCTAAGATTATATTACAACTGAAAAATTGACACCCAGTGGCATAGTAAACATAGTGATGCCACAGCACAGTCATTATCATGTGTTTGTGTTGATACTAGTAGAAAAAATCTATTGCCAGTCACATAAAAGTACAGCACATACAATTATGCATAGTACATCATTCATGATCATGATAATAAACAACTATGTTACTGGCTTATAAATTTACTATACTATATTTTATTGTTATTTAAAAATATACTCCTTTTACTTATAAAAAATAAAAAGCTAGCTGCAAGATAATTTCAGGCAGGTCTTTCAGGAAGTATCCCAAAAGAAAGCATTGCTATCATTAAGAGATGACATCTCCACATAAGGTGTTATCCCTGAAGACCTTCCAATGGGACAGAATGTGGAGATGGAAGAGGTAATGATATTGATAATCCTGGACTTGTGAAGGCATAGGATAATACCTCTGCTTGTGTCTTAGTTTTTGACCAAAAATTTAAAAAGTTAAAAAAAATTTAATAGTAAAAAGCTTATAAAATAAATATATAAAGAAAAATATTTGTACAACTGCAAAATGTGTTTATGTAATAAGTTGTGTTATTGCAAGAGTCAAAAAGTTTAAAACTTAAAAAGTTTATAAAACCTAAGTTACCAGAAGTTTAATTTATTATTGAAGAAATAACTTTTAGCATAAATTTAGTGTAACCTACGTGAAGAGTATTCTGCAGTGTACAGTAATATTCTAAGCCTTCACATTCACTCACCACTCACTCACCCAAAGCAACTTTGTCTTATGAGCTCCATCCGTGATAGCTTCTCTACACAGGTATACCACTTTTTGTCACTCATGCCATATGTTTATAGAAACGTTTCTCTATTTAGATATGTTTAGATTCACAAATACTTACCATTGTGTTACTGTCACCTACAGTATTTAGTAGAGTGACATGCTGTGCAGGTTTGTAGACTAGGAGCAATAGGATATACCATATAGTCAAGGCATGCAGTAAGCTATGCCTTCTAAGTGTGTGTTAAGTATCTCTTCATTGTTTGCACAATGATGAAATTGCTTAACGGTGTCTTTCTCAGAATATATCCTCATTGTTAAGTGAAGCATGAGTATAGATAAATAAACATAATTTTAAATGAAATAGTATTGAGTGAATGAGTATTGTTGATCAGTTGGGAATGTTAACAAATTAAGGCAACATTATTCTTTTAATTTAAAGACTACAAATGCTATTTCAAATAGTGGTTAATAGAAATAATTTTGCCTCTATCTTTTACACAGTAATATGTAAAGGCAATAATTGGAAGAATACATATCTGCAACACCAGCATGGCAAGTCAAACACTACTAAATATATAGTGTACAATCAGTATTTGTTGACTAATTGACCGTAAGCTTAATTTTGTGCTTACTTTTTAAAAAGTTACTTTCCATTTTGATTCTTTGTTAGTATTCGCATTAACAAAAGGGTGCTTTTATGGTGGTCTTATTTTTGTTTTAGTATTAATAATTCATTCAAATCAATTCCAGTAACTTCTAATCCCCCCTTTATTTCTGTAGGTATCTCTGATGCATGCTACTTATCTGAAAGAACAGATATACATGATATAACAAATAAGAACAGATATACGTGATATAACAATCCCAGCTTAGAAAACTCTGAAGCAACCACCATGAAGTAAATAATGTGCTTGTCACACAACTGTTTTCAAGTTCCTTCAGGCTAGTTCCCTTCTGACTTCTTTTTTTTTAATTCATGGGTATATCTGAATTGGACATATTTATGAATTTCAGGTGACTTTTTATACACCTATACAATGTGGAATGATCAAGTCAGAGTAATTGATCTATTCATTATCTCAAGCATTTATCTTGTGTTGTGTTGAGACCATTACAACTTTTCTCTTCTAGATAATTTTGAAATATACAATAATTATTATTAACTATAATTTTTCTGATGCACTATCAAATACTAGAACTTATTTTTTAGTTAACTATATTTTTTACTTATTAATCAACTTCTCTTCATCTCTCCCCTTTTCCTTTCCCATCTTCTGCTAATCTACATTCTACTCTGTCTCCATGAAATCCACATTTTTAGCTTTCTCATATGATTGAGAACATGCAATATTTTTCTTTATATGGCTGACTTTTTTTAGTTAACATAATGACCTGACCTTCAGTTCTACCCATGACCTTGCAAGTGATAGAATTTTATTCTTTTTAATGGCTGATCAATATTACATTTTATACATATACCACATTTTCTTCATCTAGTCATACACTGATGAACAATTCAGTTGATTGCATATCTTGGCTATTGTGAATAGTGCTGCAATAAACATGGGAATGCAGTTATATCTTCTATACACTAATTTCTTTTCTTTTGGATATATACTGAATAGTGTAATTGCTGAATCAAATGGTAGTTCTATTTTTTGATATTTGAGGAACTTCCATACTATTTTTCATAATGTCTATACTACTTTGCATTCACCAAAAATATATGAGTTCCCCTTTCTCTATATCCTCCCAGCTTTATTTCTTGTCCTTTTGATAACAAGTCTTTTTAATTAGTGTGATGCAATCTCATTGTGGTTCTAATTTACATTTCTCTGATAATTGGTGATGTTGATCAAATTAACTAGCTTCTGCAAAGCAAAAGAAACCATCAAGAAGGCAGGGAGACACCCCATAGAATGGGAAAAAAAATTGTCAACTGTATATATGACAAAGGCCTAACATCTAGGATCTACAAGGAACTTAAAAGCGCTAATAGAAAAAACAAACAAACAAACAAACAAACAAAAACAACCCCTTTAAAAAGTGGGCAAAAGACATGAATAGTCACTTCTCAAAAGAAGATATACAGGCAACAAACAGATACATTAAAAAGTGCTCAGCCTCACTCATCATCAGAGAAATGCAAATCAAAACCACATTGAGATACCATCTAACCCTAGTAAGCATGGCCATCATTAATAAAACAAACATCAAAGATATCGCCGCGTTGTTCACAATAGCAAGAACCTGGAAGCAACCATGCTGCCTATCAAAAGAGGACTGGATTAAAAAAATGTGGTACATATACACGATGGAATACTATGCAGCCATAAAAAGAACAAAATCACGAATTTCGCAGTCTATAATACTGAGTGACCTCTCACAGAAACAAAGATCCGAATATCACATGTTCTCACTCATATAATGGACCTTGAACATCCAATGTAATACTATAAGATAATGACTGATGGTACTGGGAAACTGTGGGGGGGAGAGGGATGGGATTAACAGTAGCAAATATCTGTTGGGGGATGGGAAAACACCTCTTATCAACAGGGTGCCTGAATGAAACGTAATTGTACACCTAACCCTTAACTGTACCCCACAAAACCATAATAAAAAATACTGATTGAAAAAAATAAATAAATAAAACAAACAACAGATGCTGGCAAGGATGTGGAGAAAAGGGAATGCTTCTACACTGCTGGTGGGAATGCAAACTTGTACAACCTCTCTGGAAAACAGTCTGAAGATTTCTGAAAGAACTAGAAATTGACCTTCCATATGACCCAGCAATTTCCCTATTGGAAATATACCTAGAGGAACTCAAATTATTCTACAAAAAAGATACCTGCACACGTATGTTTGTTGCAGCTCAATTCACAATAACAAAAACATGGAACCAACCATATTGCCCATCGAAGCTGGGTTGGATTAAAAAAATGTGGTACATGTACACAATGGAATGTTATGCAGTCATAAAGAAGGACAAATATATGAACTTTGTAGCAAATTGGATGAATTTGGAGTCTATCATAGTGATTTATCACAGAAACAAAGAACTCAGTTTCATATGTTCTCACTCATAAGGTGAACTTGAACAATTATAATACTATAAGAAAGTGATTGGCAGTAGAGGAAAACTATCGGGGGGGGGTGGGACTGGAAGCTGAGGGAACTGCTAGGGGAGGGGGAGCATACCTCATAAACAAGAGTACCTGCATGATCAATGTTTGTATCCTAACCCTGATCTGTACCCCACGTCTTTATAATAAAAAAACATAGTGATGTTGAGCATTTTTTCATACACCTGTTGGCCATTTGTATGCTGTCATTGGAGAAATGTATACAGGTCTTTTGCCCATTTTTAAATTGGAGATATATATATATATATATATATATATATATATATGCTCTTGAGTTGCTTGGGTTCCTTACATCTTCTAGGTATTAATCCTTTGTTAGTCAGATAGTTTGCAAATATTTTCTTGCGCTCTGTAGGTTTTCTCTTTATTGATTGCTTCCTTTGCTGCAGAGGCTTTTCAGTTTGATGCAATCCCATTTGTCTATTTTTGTTTGTGTTTTGTATGATTTTGAGATCTCACTCAAAAAAATCTTTGCCAGACCAATGTCCTGAAGTGTTTTTTAAATGTTTTCCTTTAGCAGCTTCATAGTTACAGGCTATGAAATCAACATAAAAAATTAGTAGCATTTCTCCACACCAACAGCAGTCAATATAAAAAAAAATTAAGAAAGCAACCATTCTTGACTTTTTTTTTGAAATCAGGATTTATTGAGAAGACAGAAAAGCTCCCAGAGTGGGAGAGGACCTGAGGGGGTTGCCCCACTCTTGACTTTTGATATGAATGCATTTTAACATCGAAAAACATGCATATACAACCTATCCAAATATATCTTAGTACTTCAGAAAACTTCTAGAAAAAAGCAAAGGTGGTGTTACTCTTATTCTTAGAGCAACAAATTAAGATGTTTCCAGACTCCTGGTACTGAACTAATAAAACTCTAGAGTCAACTGTTTGTGTAAATTACTTTCTAAGAGTCCTTTTTCAGAAAGTGTGTAATCACTTGAATTCGAATTAGTGTATTCCAGAAGGTAAAGTATTTAAACTTGTTTAGAAAATGTGTGTGCATAAAATGATAGATGCATATAACAATCATATCAAACAAATGGATATAAGAAAGAATAAGGAAAAAAAATCTTACTTTAGAATTTGTAAATTGTAGTCATATGCTTTTTTTTTTTTTGTCTTGATTAGAGTCTTGTGTTTGTTTGTGTTCCTTGATATGTTTGACTCAGCCAGGTGTATTTCCAGCTGCTGGTTTGATAAGACCATTTAACTCCAGCTGCCAATTAAATTTTAGACATGAACAACGGAAGTTACCAAGAAATACTGGAGAAATGGTAAGGTTCAAAAAATCTGAACAAACAAGTTATTATAATTAGCTAATGGACATCCATAGTTTTGCTATTGAAATATAATACTTCACTGTATACTTGTAGCATGTTATCTATTATTTTCTGCAGTATGGAATCCTAAACTATTGCCAATATATTCTCAAATATATTAATGCTTTTGTAGTAGTCATCAATTATTTATTTTGAATCATTAGTTTCCTTCTTGAATCACTTGCTTCTGTTATTTTGGCTTCTTCTTTTTCTTCTTTATCTGAACTTTTATCTCTTCCCTTAACTGTATCTGTAATACAGCCTAAACTGATATCACACATTTTTTTCCCTAACTTATTAAATCTTCTCCTTCATTATCAGACTGCTTCTAAATTTATCTTCACTACGTCTGCAAACAGGTACAGGGCTTTACTCTTATTTTGCCCCCTTTAATGTCCGTGCAGCACTGAAAAGTATTTGAAAGGACAGTTACACATGAATATGTTTTAATATTATATTATCAAAATACTTGTCATAAATGAGAGAAAAAAAGTAATGTGTACATTTAAGTTACCACAACCATATCAATTTTATTGCAATTTCATCTTGCTCCATCCTGATATGAAGTTCTCAGATTAAGATCTGAAAATCAAAGGTGTGTAGATCCTTCTTAGTAGATTAAAAAGGGGGTATGGAGTTATGTAACCATCAGAAAACAGCACTAAATGTGACAAACATTTAAACAACAAATGATTCCTGGAGAACCTAGACCACTGAAACTGTCATTTCATCAGATGATTTTGCATATGTCAAGATGGGTTCCTTTCATGAACATTCAAACATTCTCTCTGCTCTCAGTCAAAGAAAGATACAGAATAAAACTCATCTAATGCTCAGGAACAAAGTACATCAATTCCTACCATTATTTACTGAAAGTAACATAGACTTGAGAAGTAAAAATCACTAGTTAGCCTTCTCTTATTCTCATTTCTATTTTCAAATAACCCTCACTGAGCCCCAAGCTCTGGAAAGAAAGTATGGAAAACATTTCTCATTAAATAACAATCCCATACAAGTTCAGTAACTCAAATCATTATTTCTCTGTTACAAACATCACAATACTTAAAAGCATCAGTTATAAAGAAAAATCCCCCGTTGAGTGTTCGTGTGGAAAGACATCTAAAAGCTCAGTGGGAACATATATACATTATTAAACCAAAAATTGTAATTTATAAAGATCTGTTGATGCTAACAACTTGTAAAACTTGTAGTTTAACTAAAAGCATATAATTAAAGGTATCCCTGTTAAAGGCTAGACACAAAAGTCTAGTCCCTGAAAATTTCCTGTTTTAATCCATTAAGACTTTAGTATTTTCTGATATATCATAATTATTTTTTAGAGATATAAAACTTTTTTACATGTTAAAAATTGGAAAAGCAAATTTATGTATATCTGTGTTCATGCAGGAGGCATAATAAAGGGTGATTCAGAGTTGAAAGAGATATCAGTCATAGTCAAAATTAAAATGTATTTTTTTTAGAAAATTTATTTTTAAAAAGACCACATACTTAAAGAAACCCATGCAAATGAGAAATATTGATGAAAAATCTTTATAATAAATCTCTCTCTATGGATAATATTACCTTCCTCTGATTCTCCTTTTTAAATACTTAATATTATGTTGTTGTCACTTCTTGCTTAATACAAACATGTAAAAATTATTGAAAGACATAGAAGACTATTAAGCAAAGTTACTTAAGGCATGTATTTCTCTTTTCAAAATAAACTCAAAGGGACATTCATAAAGGTATCATACATTATAAGATAACAGAAAATATATTTAAAACTTAGGAAGTAAATTAAGAGTATTTTAAACTTGACCTTTATTTTCTGTGCAAATTAAGTAAAAAAAAAGTTTAATGATGAATAAACACCAAATTGCATTACATTTTCTAGAAATGAATTTCTTTTGAAAAGTTAAAATCATGTCGCAATTACTAGCAATAATTATGCTAAAGGTAAACTTCATAAACTGTGATTTTATATTAAATATAATTTATTTTATTTATATATTGAAAATGTTTGCAAAACAACATTTATTCATTTTAGAATCATATAAATATATATTGACTCTAAAGTTTAGGTAATGATTCTCTATTTCAGTGGTATCAAATGCACATTTAGATTCCATTAATGTATTTTGCAAATTTATAGAGTGGCAAGCATGAGCAAAATAATTTTATATACTACTTTACTCATTATTTTAGCAATTTAACATCTTAAGACTACAGCACAATAGAATGTTTACTAATAGAGAAAATGTTGTCTATCCTTTTGGATGATGGGAAATTTTAACCAGTGTAAACAAATTTAGGACCTCAGTAGTTGTACTCTAGGCCTTTTTTTAGGCCTTTGTTTCTTCAAAGTGAATATATAGAAACAACTTAACTACTCACCAAGAAAGCACTCTTCTCTTTCAGTAGTTTAGAATTGTTGTTGAGCAATTTATACCAGCTAGGGATCATATTTTGAAATCATTCTTATACTTGATAAAGCTTCATGACTAATTTTCCAAAGAAAATATAATCACAAGTGAAATGTGCAACTTCCAGGAAAAAATGGTTAAGAAGGAGAAGCACCTTTCCCAATCTTTCTTTCCTTAAATTCCAGTTGAACTCAGAGAAATAGGAAGTCTTAACAGAGATTTTTGATCCTTGTGTTATTTGAAATAAAGTCATAATGAAACACAAATATGTGCATTGATCTATTACTAAAGAAGCTTTTATTGTGTTTTGTTTTATTTATTAATCTAAGAAGTCACTAAAAAATGTTGTTTTGTTTGTGACAGTAGTAGCTAGAAATGCACAAATAAAATCAGTTTAGTTACTTTGACTAGATAAATTCTAAAATCCCCTTTTCACTCAAAATTATATTAGTTCTCAATACAACTAATTTAATGGCATATATTCATAATAAATTATTTTCAGTATAAGCTTTTTTGCAGAGGAATTTATACAAAAGTCACTTCTATTGAGACATATTCAAGGTTCAATATAGGACCATATTTTAAAGAAATGTTTGCCTTCTAATCATCTATCAAAATTCTACCTTCATACGCAATAGCTGATATGTACATATGCTAAGGCCAGTGACAAGCAATTTATAAATATATATATATTTTTTTACTTAATTCCTAAGTTAATGTTACTATGTGAGCACTTATTCTATGCCATTTGTTGATGACTAAACAGAAGCTTAACACAGTTTAAGAAAGGTACTCAAGGACACAACTAGTAAGACAGAAAGCTGAGATACAAATTCAGATCTATAGTATTACCTGTATTAGTTTTCTATTGTTGGTGTGATAAGCTGTCACACATTTAATGGTTTAAAACAACACAAATTTATTCTCTTATAGTTTTGTAGTTTGAAGTCCTAAATGATTCTCACTAGGCTAAAATCAAAGTGTTGGTAGGGTTATGTTCCTTTCTGAAGACTTTTGAAGAGAATCTGTTTGTTTGACTTTTTCAGCTTCTAGACACTGACCACATTTCTTGACTTGTGGTCCCCTTATGCTATTTTCAACATAAACATTACATTTCTCTGACTTTTCTTGTAGCTACATCTTTCTTTGACGCCCTACATCTGTCATCTTCTTCTTCCACTTGTAAGAATATTTGTGACTATTCGGGATAATCTCTCTAATTGACATCAGTGAATTAGCAAACATAATTCCATCTTTAATGTTAATTTCCCTTTGCCATTCAGTCTAACATATTCATGGATTCCAGGGACAAGAACATGGACATTTTTAGGAAGGCTGCTATCCTGCCTACCATATGTCAAACCATACTCCTAATCAATATACATAGTTCTTCTTGACCTAGCCCATATATGGTAGTGGTGGTCCTTAAGAAATGATGCCAAAGAATTTTCCAGATAAGATGCTAAAACTTATAATAGTCAGTTGTCTTTAAGTTATCTTCAGATAGTATTTAACTATTGTCAACTTATCTTTTTTATTGGAAAGCTTATTAAAAAATTACTTTTCTCTTGACAAATATAAAAAGGAGGAAGGAAGAAAGATGCTCATACAGTCATCCATAGTGAGTAGACTGGGTGAAATTTTCAGTATCAACAAAGTTCTATTTCTGAGGAAAGAATCATTAGGGTTTCCTTTTACTCATGTTAATTTTTAGACTGTTATGCAAACATTTTTCTACCAAGTAGTTCAAGTAAATGTAAACACACCCAGTAGGCAGATCTGTATAAATAAAAACAGAAGAATCCATATCATAGAAAGATGTGTCAACAAGGATTTCAAGTTGTAAGGTGCTGTCATGCTAAAGTAAAGAAATGTGTTTTGTGAAAATATAGTGTGTCATCAGAAAGAAATCAAGTTGTCTTAATAAAAGAAAATGTCATTTGAGTAGCTTTGATTTAACTTTATAGTAGCTGTAAATGCAAGAAGAAAAAATAAATTGTCAATTAAAAAATAAATTGCAAAATGAATCGTAGTAGAAGATTGAGAGCTGAATATTCAGGAATCATGTAGCCAATTCAGATCCCTAAGAATTGCATATGTGTTTATTGTACATGCGCAATGATTTTTATATGCAAAATATTTTAAGAATATGTTGAATTCAAGGAGGAAAAACAATTGCCTAACAAAATTACAAGTGAACTTGTAAAAAGTTATCTGATGGATGGAAAAAGGAAACCTGAGAATGTAAACAAACATATTCAAATTAGTTAACTATATGACCTTGAACCACCACAGAACTTCTTTGTCTTCTGTTTCCTACCTGTGAATGCAGGGTTTCAGAGCTTAGTGGGTCTCAAACATTAGCATGTTTTAGAATCACTAAGACAGCCTTTTAGAACCCAGATTGTCAGTCTCAAGCTCTCAAAATTTTGATACGCCTCTGGAGTGGGTCGAAAAAAATCACATTTCTAATGTGAGGGTGGTGATGCTGATGCAAATGTTACTAATCAAAGGTCACACTTGAGTCATGGGAATAAATCAATTATGGTTATTTCAGTGGTTGGTAAAAGTTGTCAGAAGCACTATCTATGCATTCCTGTCCTCCCATTTTCCTTTCTTCCCTCCTCTAAGATATCATGCAAATAGCATGATAGGAATGGCATGAAGAGGTTGAATAATGAAAACTAACACCCAGGGCCTTGACTTACATTTATTATTTATTTATATATTGTTGCATGTATTTTTTTCTAATAATCTAATCGTTAAATAAAATTTGTGATAGTACACACACAAAAGTTGACTTAAATCCTCTTGTGAAAAGAGAAAGAAATTGTAATGTACCCTGTCAAAATCTATAATTAAGGAATATTATAATGTTGATATTCACTATTTTAGTAGCTAGCTTCCTGTAGGGGTTTCCTATAAAATTTACCTTGGTTATTTCTGAAACTCAAGAAGGGTCAAACCCTCACCCAGAAAAATATACTCATGTTATTCCACACTGGTCTTATCATGCTTATGAACTACTTGACTGTTTCACCTTTCTATTTTCCTTGACTTCTTTGCTACTGTTCTCTCAGAAAATGCTCCTTCCCCACCAGAGCTGCCACCTACTGCTGTGTGAGATTGTGTTACATGCACCCAGGGACAGACTTTTCACCTCAGAGAGAATGAATTTCCTATCTACTATGGCAATATTCTGGCAGATTGCAATAAATAGTTTTATTCTAACAAAACCAATATTATAGTTTTCATCCAAATGAAATTAAAGTATCTTTGGGAAGTGGAGCTTTTTGCAATTTTATAAAGGTATCACAGAAGTTAAAAGTAGTTCTTTTTTTCTTTTTTCAGAATGTCTTCTAAAATGGAAAATATTTAATTGTTAATCAAAACTTTTGCATCATTGGTGAGAAATGGTGAGAAATTGGCAGAAATCATTGTCCTCTTAAAGAAAGGAAATGTGTCATATTTTTGACATCAGCATCACCTGGCCTAATTTATGTGTCCTGAACCTTACTGACTTTTTCATACAAACAGCTTGTACAGTTAGACTTAGCCTCATTCTCTGCAGAAATCAGACTTTGTCCTTGGAGCAGGACTGGCAGCAGACATCAGCAGATCTCCAACTCCCCATCCCATCCCCAGGAACCTACTCACAAAAGAGTTACCTTTTAAGTCTCTCTAATCTACTACCCTGGATATATCAATGCATCTACTGAAATCCCAGAGAGTTTGCATTCCAGCTTAGGGTCAACTGGCAATCAACTCATTAACCACTTTTTTAACCTGCCAGTTGAAGTCCTTTGATTTCCGTCTTTCCCAACCTCCACTGCATTTTGTCTTTGCCTGTGTAAGGATCTCAATTGTCTGGGCAGTCATGTCACTCCTTGGTCCTTCAATATATTGTGTTTTCTGGCTAGAAAACTCCATTAGCACTAATAGTTTATAAGTCTACGCATTCATTTCCACATAGCATCCTTAAAACAAAAGGTCAAAAATCTTTGGAAATAGTAATTTTCTCTATTTTGAGGAGAAAAGTGAGGGGGAACAATGTATCAGATGAAACAGAGTAAAACACATTTGTTTGACTTATGGGGAAAAAAAAGGAGCTGGTCTGAACAAAATAGATATAAAACTATCCTCTATTTATCAGCTTAACAAGGAAGGGTAAGGTGAGTTCTGAACACAAAGACAAAACACAATTGATTCTCCCAAGTTTTAGCTGAAGTGTTAAGATGTTACTCCATATTGAAAATAAGATGGAACACAAAAGAAAGGTGGAGTCACGATCCTAATTTCAGACAAAATACCATTTAAACTATCAAAAACTAAAAAAGATACAGAGG
>NW_007246987.1:99678-100342 GCF_000164805.1 Carlito syrichta
ACTATCATAACTGGGGACTTTAATACCCCACTCACAACCCTAGACAGATCATCAGGACAAAAAAATCACCAATGAGATTCGAAACCTCAATTTAACTCTTGACCAAATAGACTTAATTGATACCTACAGAACACTCGATCCAAAGATCACAGAATATACATTCTACTCATCACCACATGGAACGTATTCTAAGATCGACCACATAATTGGCCATAAATCAAGCATAAGCAAATTTAAAAGGACTGAAATTTTACCAAGCACCTTCTTGGATCACAGTGGAATAAAAATAAACATTAACACCAACAAGGATTAACACCAACAAGGTCCCCCCAAAACCCACAAAGACATGGACGCTAAACAGCATGAGGCTAAACAACTCCTGGGTCAATGATGAAATCAAAACAGAGATCAAAAGATACCGGGAAACAAATGAAAATGAAGAAACATCTTACCAAAATCTCTGGGATGCCAAGAAAGCTGTAGTAAGAGGGAACTTTATATCCCTACAAATGCACATGAAGAAAGTGGAAGGATCACAAATTAATAGCCTAACAAGCCACCTAAGGAAACTGGAAAAGCAAGACCACAAAAACCCTAATTTCAGCAGAAGAATTCAGATCACCAAAATAAAAGCCCAAATCCAGGACATAGAAGACAAAAAGAC
>NW_007246987.1:101427-108176 GCF_000164805.1 Carlito syrichta
TCTGTGTACATTGAAAACCCAAGAGAATCTGTCAAAAACCTCCTTACACTGATAAAGGCCTCTGGCAAAGTCTCAGGATATAAAATAAATGTGCAAAAGACAATTGCATTTCTTTACGCCAATAATAAACAAACTGAAACCCAAATAAAAAGCATAATTCCATTCACAATAGCCACAAAAAAAAATGAAATACCTTGGCATCTTCCTAACCAGAGATGTGAAAGACCTTTGCAATGAAAACGACAAAACTCTGCTCAAAGAAATCAAAGATGACAAAAACAAGTGGAAAAATATCACATGTTCATGGGTTGGAAGAATCAACATTGTGAGGATGTCCATCTTACCTAAGGCAATCTACAGATTCAATGCAATACCCATCAAATTACCAGCAACATTCTTCTCAGACAGAAAAAACAACACAGGAATTCATATTGAAACACAAACGACCAAGAATATCCAGAACAATCTTCAGCAAAAAAACAAAGCAGGTGGTATCACATTACCAGACTTCAAACTTTAGTATAAAGCTACAATCATCAAAACAGCTTGGTACTGGTATAGGAACAGGCATATGGACCAATGGAATAGAATTGAGATTCCAGAAGCAAAACCTCAATTTCTCAACCAACTCATCTTCGACAGAGCCTCCACCACCTACCAATGGGGAGAGGAGAACCTATTCTGTAAATAGTCCTGAGAAAACTGGCTGACCACATGCAGAAGATTGAAACAGAACCCCTATCTATACCTATACACAAAAATTAACTCCAAATGGATCAAAGACCTAAATGTAAAACCTCAAACCATAAGAACCTTAGAAAATGAAGGACATACCCTCACAGAAATTGGAACTGGCATCCAATTCCTGAACAAAACCCGAAACCCACAGACCATAAAAGAGAAGATAGAAGTGGGACCTCATTAAACTGACAAGTTTCTGCAAAGCAAAAGAAACCATCAAGAGAGCAGGAAGACAGCCTCCAGACTGGGAAAAAGTATTTGCCACCTCCAGGTCTGACAAGGGTTTAACATCTTGGATCTACAAGGAACTCAAACATGCTGAAAAGAAAAAAACAAACATCCCCATTATAAAATGGGCAAAAGATATGAACAGACACTTCACAAAGGAAGACATCCGAGCAGCCAACAGACACATGAAGAAATGTTCAACCTCACTAATCATCAGGGAGATGCAAATCAAAACCACACTGAGATACCACCTAACTCCTCTCAGAATGGCAATTATCAATAACTCAAAAAATAACAGTTGCTGGAGAGGTGTGGCGAAAGGGGAACACTTCTACACTGTTGGTGGGAGTGTAAACTAGTGCAACCTCTGTGGAGAGCAGTGTAGCGATTCCTAAAAACTCTAAATATCAACCTCCCATATGACCCTGCAATCCCCCTCTCGGGAGCATACCCTGAAGAACTCTAAACACTCTTTCAAAAAGATACCTGCACATGAATGTTTATTGCAGCATTGTTCAGAAT
Organism: Carlito syrichta; assembly: GCF_000164805.1. NCBI lineage: Eukaryota > Metazoa > Chordata > Mammalia > Primates > Tarsiidae > Carlito > Carlito syrichta. The sequence continues at coordinate 102,919 of NW_007246987.1, forward strand.
AGGAAGAACCTGGAAGCAACAATGCTGCCCATCAAAAGAGGACTGGATTTTTAAAATGTGGTACATATACACGATGGAATACTATGCAACCATAAAAAAAAGAACAAAATCCTGAATTTCACTGCAACCTGGATGGAACTAGAGTCTATAATACTGAGTGACCTCTCACAGAAACAAAGATCTGAGTATCACATGTTCTTACTCATATAGTGGACCTTGATCACCCAACGTATTACTATAAGAAAATGACTGATAGTGGCGAGAAACTATAGGGGTGGGGGGGAAGGGAGATGGGATTAATGGTAGTAAACATCTGTCTGGGGACGGGGAGATACCTTTTATCAACAAGGGTGCCTGAATGGAGCATATTTGTATACCTAACCCTTAACTGTACCCCACAATATCATAATAAAAAATATCGATTATAAAATATATATATATATGGCACCACAAAAGAAAAAAAAAAAAAGAAAAAATAGCAAATATACCACAAAATACTACCAGGAAGAAAACAGAAAATGTTCAAAATATGACTTTGTTACTCCAATGTAAAGTATCATATACTACTGTTGGCCCTCCCACACCATGAGCTTCTCATCAGTGAATCCAACTGACTGCAGCTGGGAAATATTAGAAAAAAAATTGTATCTTTAGTGAATATGCACAGTCTTTTTTCTTCTCATTATTCTCTACACATATAGTATTACAAATATTTCCATGGCATTTACATTGCATTAAGTATTATAAGTAATCTAGGGATGATTTCAAGTTTACAAAGCATGTGTATAAGTTACATACAAATACTATGCTATCATATATCATTAACTAGAGTAACTGTGGATTTTGGTATCCAAAGAGGTCCAGGAATCGATACCCCATGGATACTGAGGGATGACTGTAATATTTTATATTATTGTTTTTAGTTTATATGAATTATTCAGTTAAAATTATAACTATAGATAGTTTTAAGTATACGTAAAAACAAAATTTAGCATTAGTGGCTCAGTTCTCACAATTATAAAATATTTTAATATATTGGATCAGTATTATGTAGAAGTATTTAATTCAATAAATAATTATATGACATTTACTATGAATTAAAATCTAAGCAGATTTCCAACTAGAAAAGTTATGTCTATGTGCATGGGATTCATTATTTTTATCATATTATTTAAATAAATTTGATGGCATATAAAAGTTTCAATAATTTGTAAAGTCACGTTAGAAATAAATATGCTAATTTCCCTATTGGCAACATATTCAGTTCAGAGTATTTGAAGATAACTAAGTTAAATTCACAAATATATATGATGGATATATATATATATATATATATATATATTCAAATACTATAGTTATCTTCAAATACTATATATATAGTTGCTAAATATGTGATGGCTAAGCTGACAGAAAAACTGTGTGCATAGGAAAAGAATATTAAAAATATTTTATTTAAAAAAAATGCAGTCTCATTTGGCTTTTATATCTCCAAACTTCAGTATACATTGAATAGGAAGGTAGTTCGTATTCCAGTAATTGAAAAATCAGAAACCAGCTAGATTGATAAATGAAAATTAAAGAAATAATTCAACAGAAACTACTTTTCCAATTGAATTCAGAACAGGCAGGCTAGCAAAATTGCAGAGACTGTTTAAAATAAGAAACTAAAAGATCAAGGTGATAATGAGGACAAAATCAGGAAATCTAGATGAGTTTCTGAAGCAAAGAATAAAGTACGTTGTCCAAAAGAAACCCTAACTGTGACTGTCACGGTATCAAAACTACACAGCTACAGTTTAAGGCAATCCTATTTGCTATAATTTCTAATATATCTCTCAAATAAGCAGATTCCTTCTTATAATTTAAATGAAGTTTACAAGCTAACCTGGAAGCTTATAAAATCTTCGATGTTATTGATGAATATCCATGATTTTATTTTTAAAATAGACACAAAAAAATTCTTGAACTTCTTTGTTTAATATAACAATAACCACTTGGCACACGTTTCATAAAAACTCTGTATAGCTTTGAGGAAGTTATTTTATTTCACTTATAAATAAAATGAGATATTATATCTCCTTACCTGAAAGATAACTGTGTACCACCACATTAAAATTGATAAGATATGGACATGGAGGAGAGCATGGAGGAGAGCTCTGGATGAGAGCATGTCTAGCTATGAAATATTTCGTATGATGTGGTGGGCACCTTAGTTTTCATTTTTAATAAAGTTGTTGACAAGAAACAGCAATCAGGAAGACTCATTCCATTGCCTCTTTTTTAAATTCATTTTGGGGAAGTTGGGAAAATGCCTTGAAAATAAACCAAACAAAACTGCTGTAAGTGGGATAGTGTTTACAACTAAGTGTTCACAGTCAGTAACAGATTTCTTTTTTTTTCCCACTTCTACTGCTTGATGTGACTAGCCTTAAATAAATTAAGCAAGAGAAAAACAATGAGACATGATCTAATTGTCAAATGTCTTTAATTTTAGTCATCTGAAGGTAAAATTTTCACTGTAACGTATTAGTGGAGTATTGTGTGAGGTCTGATAAAATAAAATACATATACTATAAAGTGACAGCATATGAGTTTATGAGTTAAAATGTGGGCAGAATGGGGGTGTACACATAGCCTGATATAGCCAGTGCCTTGTGAAAGGCACCTATCCAGTAGCTACATGCTGGTTGACCAGATCTGGATTAAATTCTTTCTGCTGCCCCTCTAATGCACATGTCAGAAAAATGCCAGCACTCGAGCTACATTCAGACAACAGAGTAGATTGATATGGTCCACAAAATGTCATAGAAAATGTTGCATTAGTTGTAAACATTAAATAATTTCATATTTCAAATACATGTTTGGATCTCTGTTTTGTTGTTTGTGGTGTTTTCATTTTTTTATATTAATAATAATAAGAAGGGGAAAAAGAGAAACAGAGGCATTATATATTTGAAAAGCATTCTATCTCTACATGGGCAAAAAATGATCTAAGGCTATTCATAGGTTGCAGTTTAACATGATGCCTTTGTCATTTTTCTCTCACCCAATCAGCACTTCTCAAACACTCAATATTATCATGAAGAGATTAGTAGAAAGATTAATTAATTAGAAAGCATAAATGGAGCTGATTGTGACTAAGTTACCTATACTTTATGAACTTCAATTTATTTATTTATTTATTTATTTATTTATTTGTTTGTTTATTTATTGAGCTCAAGTCTCACTCTGTTGTCCAGGCTGGAGTGCAGTGGCACACTCACAGCCACCCCAGCGTTGACCTGCTGGGCTCGTGGCGACCCTTTCGTTCAGTCTTCCAAGTAGCCAGAACTACAGGAGCATGCTACCATGCTCTGCTATTTTTTTAAAATTTTTATTGTAGAGTCGAGGTCTTGCCAAGTTGCCCGGGCTGGTCTCAAACCGGCGGGCTCAGGCAATCCACTCACCTTGACCTCCCAAAATGCTGGGATTACAGGTTGAGTCACTGAGCCCGGCCAGTTTGTTTGTTTTTAAAATAGTAATAATGTTACTACTAATACTTCTTACCAAGATAGTATGGCAGCAAAGAAGTAGATGGTTCTATTGATATTGAGTTAAATTAATGTCACTCCAGAAGCCATGCAGATAAATCAAGATATACCTATTTATATATATTATATAAGATAAACTAAATAAAAATCCAAATCAGCTACATTAAATAAAATTTCTTGAAGTAATATTATTGGGAATCTGTAAAATAAAACAAAAATCTGGGTTTACACTTATATTTTACATAAGCAAGCCAAATCAATACATTAGAAAAACATATATAATAGTCAATCTTTTTAAGAATGAAAATGTTGTTTTTCCAAATTCCAAACCAACCTCTTTTGTATCACAGACATGAACAGAAGCATAGTAAATACTGCAAAATTAATCTCTGGTAAAGTTATTTAGATAGAACATCTTGAAGTGGGCAGTCACTTTGAGATAATCTAGTAAAGCTGATTCTGAGACACCTGAGATTCAGAAAGGTAAAGTAATTGATCTGCAGAAGCATGGTTACTGATAAAAGATAAGTACAGGATTTCTACAAGCTAAAAATCCCAGAACACTTAAATATATGCAGTCTTCACTCTGCATGGTAATGCAGGAATATAACCATCATGAGGCCATCAGAAACCATGCAGAATGATCTTAATAGTTGTTCTTTGACTCTTAAAACATTTTAGTATCAAACTTTTGTAAAAAAATTGACAATTATCTTGACCTGGTTTGGTGGTCACACCTGTAATTCCAGCAGTTTGGGAAATAGAGGCAGTAGAATCACTTGAGCCCAGAAGTTCAAGACCAGCCTAGTCATCATAGCAAGACTTCATCTATACCAAAAAAAAATTTTTTTAATTATCCGGATGTAATGGCATGTGCTTGTAGTCCCAGCTACTCAGGAGGCTGAGGCTAAAAGATTACCTGAGCCTAGGACTTCAAGGCTGTACTGAGCCACAGTTGTGTCAACTTGGGAGACAGACCCATCACAAAAAAAAAGTCTCTTGCTGTCAGCTAACAATGAAAAAATACAACTGATATTTATTTAATGCACTATTATTAAAGCTTTAGAAATGTTGTGAGTTAAATATTTTATTTATTTGTAAATAACTTATCAGGAGTAATTTGACCAGTGTTTATCATCTTGTCCTATAACTTAGAAGAGTAAGAGAGATAGAGAGAGAAATATAGTGAGAGAGAGAGAGAGAGAGAGTAGAGAGAGAACACACTTGTTTATGTCTTAGAAAGTTGCTAATAGTTCTTTCTAAATTTGGATCACTTCAACATTTTATCCTTTGCCCTTTCAATTACATAAAACACTCTTAAGTGTTCCTTTAATGAGAAGATTTTTGCCACTGTTTCTTTCTCTGGGACTTCATCTTTTTGTCACAGACACTTTCCTCTTTTGTATTTCTAAGTTTGTTTGCACTAAACTTCTTTGGCAGTATATCTAAAAGCTCTTAAACAGCATTAGTGTCAACATTCCCATGGTTGGGTACTTTTTCTAAAATTCCACTTACGTTGTTTCAGATTTCACTTCTAGTGTTATCAGTGTTCGTTTCTGTGCTACACATTTATCTTTGTGGCTAATTTTGTTTGTTTTTTTGAGTTGGAGTCTCACTCTGTCGCCCAGACTGGAGTGCAGTGGCCGCTCCCGGCCACCGCAGCCTCTACCTGCTGGGCTCTGGTGATCCTTCTGCCTCAGCCTTCCAAGTAGCTGGAACTACAGGCAC
>NW_007246987.1:108196-130121 GCF_000164805.1 Carlito syrichta
GCGCTACCACGCCCGGCTGACTTTTTGATTTATTGTAGAGATGAGGTCTCGCCTGTCCAGGCGGGTCTCGAACCCGCGGGCTCAGGCAATCCACTCACCTCAGCCTCCCAAAGGCACGGGTTTACAGGCTGAGCCACCGAACCCGGCTAATTCTGTATTTTTATTGTCCCTTTTTGCAAGATGTCATATGGGTTTATCACTGAATGACAAGAATTCAATACACACTTTGCATCTGTGCGTGAACTGAATAATGTATATGTAGGCCCAAACTCCAACAGATTTTAAAAGAAGTGATGTGATTGTCACTGATCATGATACAAATCTGCAATTGACATAATGATTTGTGGATTGAGTTGCTGGCAGCAACGTTTGAACTTTATGCAACTACTTGCAGTCAATATGCCATAGTAACTGAGATTTGAACCATGTTGTTGAGACTGGTGTTATTTAACTAATCTGTGGTAACTGAAATCTGTGCATATTACAGCCTTGCAAATAAAAATCTATCTATATGAAGAATAAGAGCTATAAAATAAATCCAATTTCAATAAACACTTTTATGTATAAAATTATTTATGGTGAACCACTTTCTGTTTCACAGTAAGTGGCCACTTATTAGACTATTTGTATGTATTTTCAACTATTAAAGAACTATTTATTTTTATTTATTTGGGGGGGATTGGAGTCTCACTCCGTCACCCAGATTGGAGTACAGTGGCCGCTCCCAGCCACGGCAACCTCGACCTGCTGGGGTCCGGCGATCCCTCCGCCTCAGCCTTCCGAGTAGCTGGAACTACAGGCGCGCGCTACACGCCCGGCTAATTTTTTGATTTATTGTAGAGATGAGGTCTCACCAAGCTGCCCAGGCGGGTCTCGAACCCGCGGGCTCCGGCAATCCACTCACTTCAGCCTCCCACGGCCCGGGATTACAGGCTGAGCCATCGAGCCCAGCTAAAGAACTATGTATTAAGTGATTGTAATATGCATTCTAGGAAGAGAATAGAAAGAAAACCAATCCCTGCCTTCACAGTTCTTACATTGCTGTGAAGAAAACAAATAATTAATAAATGAGTTATAAGAATGTAGATGATGATAACAGCAAAAAAGAAAATAAAGCAGAAATAAATAACATAGTATCAGGAAGGTGGCTAAAATTTTATGTAAGGTGGTCAGGATAAATTTCACCGAGAATCTGATTTTTTTTTTGATAAAGATCTAAGGCACATAAAGTGAGGCTATGTACATCTTATGGAGAAACATTCCCTACTGAGAAAACAGCAAATGTAAACGCTTTGAGCTGAGCAAAATCCTGATAATTTTGATGAACATAGAGAACACTACAAATGCTGGAATAAAGTCAGTGAGTGGAGAGGTGGTAAGAGAGGAGAAAAGAGAGGTCAGGGAGAGCCAGATTATGCAGACTGTTAAAAATATTTACAGCTCTAGTTTTAGTCTGACTGAAATTATAAATAATGGCAAGTCTGGAGCAGAAAAGTGGCATGATATACCTTATAATTTAATAGTAGCACCTTGCCTTTTTCTTAAAAATAGACTAGGGACAGGAAGAGGTCAAGTCAGAAACAGAGAGATAGTTAAGATTTCATTGGAATAATTCAGGAAAGAAATTATGGACCCTTGGACCAACGTGATGGTCTTGGAATAATAGTAAATCCTATAGTTAAACTCTGTATATATTTAAGTATCAGAGCTATATTATGAAAGTTTTCCAGTATCACAAAGGTACTTAAATGACCTGCTGGAATTGGTTGAAAGGAAATAATTATTGCCTAGCAGGAGTTAGAGCCCAAACATTAAACTTCTCTAAAAAAATATATTATCATCTATGATAACTTTTTTGCAGCATAGGATACCAACATATTCCACAACAAACAAGAGTTTGAGAATAAAGTTGTAACGAGAAGAAAGAACATGTTTGACCAGAATTTTTCAAGGTTACTTTTAGGCTTCCCTTCACCTTTCAAATGTCAGTTTAAAAATATTACCTTAGCCGGGCTCGGTGGCTCAGCCTGTAATCTCGCGCCTTTGGGAGGCTGAGGTGAGTGAATTGCCTGAGCCCACGGGTTTGAGACCCGCCTGGGCAGGCGAGACCTCATCTCTACAATAAATCAAAAAATTAGCCGGGCGTGGTAGTGTGTGCCTGTAGTTCCAGCTACTTGGAAGCCTGAGGCAGAAGGATCGCCGGAGCCCAGCAGGTAGAGGCTGCGGTGGCCGGGAGCGGCCACTGCACTCCAGTCTGGGTGACAGAGTGAGACTCCAACCCAAAATAAATAAATAAATGAATAAATGAATAAATAAATAAATAAATAAAAATATTACCGTATATGCCTTAATTATGTGAAGCTTGTGCTTGCAAACCACATATCAATAAAACTGGAGGAGAAGCAGTAATTAATTTTATATATAACCAGGCCAATTAAAGCAAAATCTAGTATCTCAAAAAAAATCAAAGGCAGGTAAATGATTCTAAGACAATAGAAAAAGAGGTACCACAAAAGTTTCCAGGGAGAGCTACTCTACCCTTACAGAATAAAATGTAAAATCATGAGGCTAAGAATTTTTCTTGTAAAACAATTTTCCTGCTCAACAACTTGACTCTAAGATCTAATGCAGAAGCAGAGGCTCATTCCTTCAGAAGAGTCCCCTCAAAGACACACACACACACACGACCTTAATTGTTAGTTAAAGATTTTAAATTTATATATATAATGCATGTCTATAATATATATATATATATATAAAATATTTAACTAATTCTAGTTTCCAGAGATTTTCAACACTTGAGTACCTACATTCTCAACATGAAGCAGAGAATGTAACTATATTCCAGTTATTCTTCTATTAGGTGATTTTCACACTTTATATAACACATCTTTGAGTAGAGAAAATGTATTAGACCAATAGTAAAGGTTCTAGGTTACATGTCATAGCCTGATTTAGTCAAATACTTCCATCAGCTCTTGTACCATGAATGATCTTTACTTTTCTTATGTAACACTCCTTCCCTTAGTGCACTTTACAGCTAATGCTTCATGATGTTCATTTTAAGAAATTCTCTGTTTTAAAGTAAACAAATGAATACTGATTTTTGTCAGCCCTAGGTGACCCACCTTTTGTAATTTGTCATGCCAGATTTCATCAGCCATTTCGTACAGGCTTGGTAGAAAAGCACAACAAAATCCAATTGATTCAACACCAAACAATTTATCATAACATGACACATTAAATGATGAAGTTCCAGGATAGACAAAGTAAAAGGTATCATGCTATTCAAGAAACTCCTGAGAAAAATAAAATAAAAAGGCATTATTTGCTATTCTATGGTCACAAGCATATTGCCAGAAGTTCTGCCCATTTTGATAAGAAACTCAATATTATTTAAGAGTAACTTTCTTGATTTTATGTAGTATATATCAAATATAGGTGTACATATACAAATATATGTATAATGTGTATATATCAAATTTATGTATGTGTGTGTATATATACACATACATGTGTGTGTTGGTATATGTATACATAAACACACTTATTTCTTGCAGATTCAAAAGTTGTCTAGCTTAGTTTAAAACTAATGCATCAAGTATAGAACATTCAAATGGTTACCCATCAGTTTTACCTTGATTTCCCAGGGATTCAATTCAGTCATTTAGCACCTGCTAATTATGAGAGAGACAACTTCTAAGTTCTTATGAATAAAATTTCAGACTGCTTCTAAGACCAGAACATCATCAAGAAAAGTAGCTAGACTCATTATCCAAGAATCTGTGATTGCAGTATCTGTGAGGCATTATTTTGACTGGTTTTCAATGCATCATGCTTATTTCCTGGCTGTCATCCAGAAGACATATTTTTAAAAATTGCTCCCAGTGGGATTTCCTTAAAGCTCTCATCATTTACCCTATATATCATGCATAGGAATAAAGTGAAAACCCCTGATATACATTTAAAAAGACTTCATTTCCTGCATATATCTCCTATAAATAGCTACTTCTTTAATTTATAAATATTAAACCATAAGCAAAATAATTATGCATGTTTACTATTATGGCTAAAATGGTATTAAGTATGAACATTTTACTTTACAGTAACTAGGTAGAGTTAAATTACATTCATTCAAAACATCATAAGCACTAATATTAACACTGTGCTAGTCTGTGATTTTGCTTAATTTTCATAGCAGTTCTAGGAATACAATTAAATCTTCATTTTAATGAGAAAACTAATGCACTGATACTTGGAATTTAGGCAGACAAAATTTAACTTCAGATGTTAAGACAAATAATTTGAAAATTAACTATAATTAAGTATAATGAATGTTAATAACAGAGGGGAGGTTATAGAAATGGATAGCAAGGTAAATTGGTCAACTTTAGAGTATCAAGAAAAATTTCAAGAAATAAGGAATTTTATAGTAAGCATTAAATAAAGGCTAGATTTTACCAATTAAATGTGGGTGAAGGAGATGAGGAGGAAGTGGGAAAGATTATAATATGTGCTAAGTACTAGGTATGGAAGAATATATGCAACTAAAAAGAGTTTATTATGTTTAAAATGAACCTAAATGGATTAAAAAAAAAAAATCTAAAGAGAAGGGCCAAATTGTGGAGTATGTTGTTTACTGTGATAAGGGAATTTAGATGTTTATGCTAAGGGCAATTGTTAGGCATTGGAACATATATTAGTTTTACATTTTATAAGGTCACTCCAGCTTGAAAATAAAGAATATTAGAAAGTAGGCAGATTTAAATTCAGAGAAATAAAAGAACAATACCATAGTTTATTTAATCGAATTAAATTTTAATATGTTTTATCTGAGCTGGTAGGGTTAGTGAGATTAAGAAATAAAAGCAGAGAAAATAGAAAAACTCAGAGTTAATGGATGTGGTTTTCCATTAGCATGCTATTAAACAGATTGCAGGGTTCATCTTCAGCGTTACTAATCCAGAAGGTCTAGGGTGGGGTCAAAGAATCTGTATTTCTAACAAGTTCTCAGGTGATGCTGATGCCTTTTGGATAAGGATTCTCTTTGAGAACCACAAGTCTCAAGAAGGAAATTGGGAAGAGAGGCCTCCTCCCAAAAAATAAAAAAAAAGTCAATGTCATAAAGTTACATGCCTCTTTCTCACTCTATTGTAAAATAGAGGTAGAGGAATTCTTCATAGAAGAATGAATCCATAATACTTCCATGAGGACTCAGAATTCTGCCATCATAGAGAATACATTTTCCCATGAACTCCATATGTGCAATACCTAATCACACTTTCATAAAATTAAACCAAGTGATAGCTTTGGGAAGAAATTAAAAGGAATCTTGAAGTTACCTTTGGTACATATGTACAAATTAAATTAATCATTATCCTTATTTCATGACACAAGCATTGCTCACTGCATGTCCTGTTTTTATTTATTTTATTTATTTTTCTTTTTTTAATTAACATATAAGAAATACATGTATTTATGGAATACATGATTTTTTTTTTTTTTTTTTTTTTTGAGTTGGAGTCTCACTCTGTCGCCCAGACTGGAGTGCAGTGGTTGCTCCCGGCCACCGCAACCTCGACCTGCTGGGCTCCGGCGATCCTTCCACCTCAGCCTTCCAAGTAACTGGAACTACAGGTGCGCGCTACCATGCCCGGCTGATTTTTTGATTTATTGTAGAGATGAGGTCTCGCTGCCCAGGCAGGTCTTGAACCCGCGGGCTCAGGCAATTCACTCACCTCAGCCTCCCAAAGGCACGGGATTACAGGCTGAGCCACTGAGCCCAACATATATGATATTTTAATACATATAACATCATGTTTTAATACATATAACACATAGTAATCAGATATAAATAATGAGCAAATCCATCATCTTTAACATAGTATCATTCTTCATGTTGGGATCATTCAATATTATCCTTCTAGATAGTTGAAACAATATAATACGTTGTTAACTATAGGCATCCTTCAGTGCTATAGAATAATAGCAAGTATTCCTCTTATCTAGCTGCAACTGTGTATCCTTAAACAGATCACTCTTTATATTACCCTATTTCCTACCTTTCCCATCCTCTAGTAACCTTTGTTCTACTTTTTACTTCTATGAGATTAACTTTATTTAGCTTCCACATATGAGTGAGGCCATGTGATGTTTAAATTTCTGTTCAAGGCTTATTTGACTTAATATAATAATAAAAAAAACCAATCACTCAATATACTATACTCAGATTAATTATAAAAGGTCATAAATGTAATTCCCCAGATAAAACATTAAACTGGAAACTATATGATTACCTAAAAACATTTGATAAAGTATATTGCCAAGATATTATTTAAAAATAAACTTGAGCAATTTAAAAAAGAATTTTTTTAGACTTGCATATGAGTTGTCATTAAACCAAACAAATAAATAAGAAAAAAATAAGAAAAACCTGAGATCACTATATGTAAATATGGAAACTTTGTAAACATTCCCTTTTAAATCAGGAAAAACTTGAGAATGCCATTTAAATCAATATAGTATTATACATTCTAGTTAATAGTATAAGACCAGAAAAATAATTTAGCAGTATAAGCATGAGGGAGAAGAAATTTTAAATTTTTCTGAAAATTATAAGACCATTTACACAGAAAATTCAAAACAATTTACAAAATATTTAAACAATAGTTGAGTTTAATAAATTGTCTGAATTAATGTACATAGTCAACTGAATTTTTATACCAATAGCTAGCAAGGAAAATTTGATCCTAAGACATAACATGTATTCTTATAGATAAAACATATAGATATAAATTAAACATAGGAAATATTATATTTCTACAGGGAGATTATATAATTTAACAAAGATACATTCAAATATTAATACAATCCAAAAGGTGAATCATGATTTTGTTATAATAAGAAACATAAGTTAAGGAATGTGAAGTTTCTTCAAATTTTCTATAGATACAATAGAATTCCAATCAAAATTCCAAAAAGATTCCTCAGAACTTGATAAAATGATACTAATAATTATGATGAAATGACTAAGACAAATCAGCACTTTTGAAGAAAAACAGTAGAGACACAAAAGACATTCTACTGTGTATTATGGCTTTATATAAAGTTATAATTATTAAGAGGGGGTTGTATTTCAATTATGCTTTCAAATATGTTTGTACTTAAACTGTACTGCTCAAAAAAAGTAACTCACAAGATATTATAAAAGCATTACTTTTTACTTTGGGATACCCATTGAAAATTGAGAATGCTAAGTAAGCAAAAAGATACAATGAACACCATCATGAAACTTACTTTGAAAATAAAATTGCTTTTAACATGAAGACTTTTGAAAAAATAACTATTATAATATTTTACTGAAAAATAATTGTGTCAAGGTGATTTTCTATTTCTTTTTCTTTCTTTCAAGCAAATTACAAATGTCAGCAAAACAATAGTTACTATAATTACTGTTCATATCAAGTTTCAACTAAGCTCAAGAGGGATTGAAAATTTTAAATCATTTTTTTCTGAGAATTTTATGTCTGTTCATATTTTATGTCAATGTGCTTTTTTTGCATTATGCAAGTTATAAAGTATTCTTTCTAATTATTTCCTTTTAAAATCAATTTATCTTTATTTATACTGTTGGAAATTCACTATAAGATAAACAAAGTGATGTCCTTAGCAGGAAAGAAAATTAGCAAGTTTATGAACAATGTTTACATATACACAACTTTTGTAGTTAAATTTTAGTTAAAATTATCTAGCATGATTCTTGTTTTTATAGTAAAGATAACCTTCTACACTTTACAACTATACTTGAACTTCTTAGGTATGATGTTTCACTAGGGACTCAGATTCACCAATTTTAACTTGCCATACATGTTACAAGTTCCTCAAAATCAATTCCTTCCTTCCTTCCTTCTTTCCTTCCTTCCTTCCTTCCTTCCTTCCTTCCTTCCTTCCTTCCTTCCTTCCTTCCTTCCTTCCTTCCTTCCTACCTTCCTGCCTTCTTGCCTTCCTTATTTACTTTCCATCTGAAAAAAACAATTTGAGAAAGTCAGAGCCAGAGATAGATACAAACACAGATGTCAATATAAATATAGATACAGTCATGCATTCCTTAACAACAGGGATACATTCTGAGATATAAGTCATTCAGTAATTTCACTGTTGTTTGAACATCATAGAGCAAACTTACACAAACCTAGATGATATAGCCTACTATACACCTAGGCTGTATGGTATAACCTATTGCTCCTAGGTTATTATCCTGTACTGCATTACACTGCACTAATACTGTAGGCAATTGTAACACAATGGTATTTGTGTATCCAAACATTCCTAAACTTGGAAATGTAAATGTATACACACACACATACACACACACATACACACACACACACATACACACACACAGAGAGAGAGAGAGAGAGAGAAACACATCGAGACAAAGAATGAGAATCCTGTAAGTCTGTAAGTATATTTCCCGTATATAAACTCATAAAAACATCCACATACTTTGACAAACACTGTCTTTTCTAAAATCAATAGTGCATGCATCTCATCATGAGTGCAGATATATTGTGTTAGCTTACAGTAGTGCTGAAAATTATATTTAATCATTTTTCTAACCAGTTTTCCCTTTAACAATGGCTTTTATTTGTGAATCAGATGTCCAGGTTAGGGGTATAATTGATGACACTGAAAAAATGGCAAAGTACACTGGATCATACCCATAACTAAATTTCACCAGCCTATATATTAAACATGATAAATGTATAAGAAAGAAAACATGTGCTACAATAATATAAATGCATCTGTGTACTGAAAATCTATTATTTTCAACTTCATATCATTCCTTAAATAGGTAGAAGTATCTTTAATTTTTTTATTATAGAGATGTGGGGTACTAGTGAGGATTAACTACATAGGTAGGCTCAATGCAGGTAAAGTTTGGGCTTCAAACTGGCCCTCATTCCCCTAGTAGTGGACCTGGTACCTTTTTTGCTGTCATGTGTCCCCCTTACCCTCCTCCCTCCTTCCCCTAGCAGTGCCCAGAGACTGCTGATCCCACTCTTGTGTTCGTGTGATTATTATTCAGGGCCCACTCATGAGTGAGAATATGCAGTGTTTAGTTCTTTATTTCTGTGATAGATCATTTAATATGATGGTCTCCAACTTTATTCACTTTGCTGTTAAGTCCATGATTTTGTTCTTCTTTATGGCTTCATAATACTATTCATGTATCCATACCACATTTTCTTTATCCAGTCCACTTTCAATGGGCAGTAGGGATAGTTTCATGTTTTAGCTGTTGTGAATACTGCAGCAATAAACATGCATATTCAGATGTCTTTTTTGTAGAACAATTTATGTTCCTCCAGATATATTCCTAGGAGAGGGATTGCTGGATCATTTAGAAGGTCAATTTTCAGTTCTCTAAGAATCACCACACCACTTTCCATAGAGACTGAACTAGTTTGCACTCCCACCAACAGTGTAGAGGCATTTCCTTTTCTTTGCACCCATGCCATTATCTGGGTTTTTGTTTGTTTGTTTGTTTGTTTGTTTTTTATTAGTGATAGCCATTCTTACCAGAGCTAAGTGATATCGCATTGTGGTTTTGATTTGCATTTATCTGATGGTTAGTGAGGCTGTTTTTTCATGTGTCTGTTGGCCGCGTGTATGTCTTATTTTGAGAACTGTCTGTTCATGTCGCCCACTTTTTAATGGGGTCATTTTTCTTTTTCCTTTCACTTTGTTTGAGTTCTTTGTATATCCTGGATTTTACACCTTTGTCAGATGCATAATTTGCAAATATATTTTTCCCATTTTGTTGGTTGTCTCTTTCCAAAAAGTTAGTGAATCACCCTTTGAATTGGAGGATAATATTTAGGAAATTTTAAAGTAATATATTGACTTGGTTAGCAGTGCCATGAAAATGAGCATAAAACCACCCAAAGGGAAGCAAAAATGGGGTAACCCAGGAATTAATATATTTTAATCAATGATATATAATTATAATTCCACCTAACAAGATATTGATAAGACTATACATATCACTTAAGCATCAAGGTTTGCCATGGTAGAATGGAAGATAGTCATACACCTACACTATATCAGAGTGTAAACTTTTGCAAACCCTCTTTCTATTATTTGGAAATTTTTACTTGAGAAAAGTTAAGTCATTTTGTTTCCTGCTTCCTTCTTCAGCATTCTTCATAATCTTAGTCTAGTATTGTGAAAAGAGCAGGAGTTTGTAATTCACAAATGAAAATAGCGAGACTAATTGAAGATGTTTATTTGCAAGGATCACAAACTCCTGTGTATAAGCATGAGTCCAAAGTTCAATTTCACCACCTACTAAATGCATCTCCTTACACAAGTAATTGAACCTCAAGTTAATGATCCTACTTGTCAATGAAAGTAAAATAATATCAGTGTCAAATGGTTGCTGTCAGAGATAAAATTTAAATATTTTAATTTTCAATGGTAGGAAGCTGATGGTAGGATATGTGGGTAGATGAATAAATGGAATGAAAGTGGCTAAGTCCTGAGCACATAAATACAATATGGAATGCAGTTTTCTATTAATTCATTTTGAAGAACTACTTCAAAATATATTAGAACAACTTCTCTAAATAATCCAATCAGGGCAAAATAGAAAGAAAATTCATCTCCACTTTAACAGAGTCATATTAAACATATATATACAAAGCATGAAAAAAAATTTAACCCTGTGTAAAGACTGACTTATAAGCTACTTTCAAAACAGGAGGGGAATCCTACATTGTCTCTAGGGTACTAAGATACCAGGTCCCAGTAACAATAGTGTTTTCTCACTTATAAGTGGGAGCTAAGCTGTGGGTCTGCAAAGGCATATAGAGTGGTATAAGGGTATTGATCAGCAGGAGGAGGGCAGAAAGGGGTGGAGGGATGAAAACTCACCTATTGGGTACAATGGGCACTTCTAGGGTGACAGGTACTAAAAGACCATATTTCTTTACCACTGTGCAATATGTTATGTAACAACAACAAAAAAACATATCTATAAAAGTTACTGAAGTAAAAAAAATTAATAAAAATAAAGTTTTCAAGCTGGGCTCGGTGGCTCAGCCTGTAATCCCGTGCCTTTGGGAGGCTGAAGTGAGTGGATTGCCTGAGCCGGTGGGTTCGAGACCCGCCTGGGCAGGCGAGACCTCATCTCTACAATAAATCAAAAAATCAGCCAGGCGCCTGTAGTTCCAGCTACTTGGAAGGCTGAGGCGGAAGGATCGCCAGAGCCCAGCAGGTCGAGGCTGCGGTGGCCGGGAGCAGCCATTGCACTCCAGTATGGGCGACAGAGTGAGACTCCAACTCAAAAAAAATAAAATAAAATAAATAAATAAAGTTTTCAAAACTTTCTCTCTCTTTAGAATGTTCATTTTCTATTCTGTATATTGCTAGTATTTTTTAAATATTTGTCACATAATATCTCCTTAGTCCATGTAGAAGTATGTTTTTTATTTATTATTTGTCTTTCAATAAAGTTCTATGTTGTAGTGTATCTATACAGAGATAAGTTTGGTCATTCTCAATGTTTAATAAAGCTTTAATTTTATTAAAAATCAAATGGGTTGAATAAAAGTTGGGCTTTATTAAATATCTCTTTAATGGGAATGTGGAAGAAAGGATTTGGGAGTAGATGTCTTTTAAGGAATGCAAGAAAATAAAAATGAATGTGCTTCTAACTTATAATCAAGTAACAGCAGCACTTACTACTGCTACTGGTATCACATATCCAAGAAGGCTGGTATTTCTGTGAAGAGTGCCAACTGCTGTTGACTTAAAAGGTGCCTAGGCAATATTTCCCACTGTTGGTTCCTCTTTTGAATATGGCTCCTGCAGGTAAAGGTGCACAATGTCCTCTCAGGTGAGCTGCCAAAACATGGACTCTAAGGCCAGACTATAATTATTAATCACTCAACAAATATTTTTTAATTTTTTTTTAACTTAAAAGCAGTATCTTTATTTGTTTAATTCTATTTTAAAGATGTGGAGTACAATTCAGAATTAGGTATACAAGTGGTCATCGTACAGGTAAACTTTGGGCCTCCCTTTAGTCCCTACTTCGCCAGGGGGTACCTGGTTTGAGATCAGGTACCATTTTGCTGTTAGGTGCCCTCCTTCCTCCCCTGGCAGTGCCCACTACTGTCATTCCCTTTCTGACTACATTATGGTAAATATTCACGGTCCGCCTATGCATGAGAACATGTGGTACTCAGTTCTTTCTGTGATAGATCACTGAGTATGATAGACTCTAAATCCATCCATGTTGCTACTAAGTCCATAATTTTGTTCTTCTTTATGTACTATCCATCTTCTTTATGTTCATCATGCATATGTACCACATTTTTTTATCCAGTCCAGTTTTGATCGGCTCACTTCATCAACAAATGAACCTGCATAATGAACATTTGTAAACCTAACCCTGAATTGTACCCCACATCTTTAAATGCAGAGGAAAGGGAAGGCTTCCACACTGTTGGTGAGAATGCAAACTAGTTCAACTCTATGGAAATACTGTGCCATTTCCTAAAAGAACTAGAAATTGACCTTCCATAAGGCCCAGCAATCTCCCTTCTGAAAATAATACCCAGAAGAATTCAAATCATGCTGTGAAAAATATATTTGCACAAGTATGTTTATTGCAGCATTGTTCACAATAGAAAGAACATGGAACCAACTGTGCTGCCCATCAAAAGTGGACTGTTCAGGAATGATGAGGTCGTATGGAAGGTCAAGTTTTAGATCTTTTAGGAATCATTGTTTTCCACAGAAGTGTACTAGTTTACACACTTATCAACAGTGTAGAAGTGTTTCCTTGTTGTTGCATCCTCTCCAGCATCTGTTGTTTTTTGAGATATTGATGATGGCCACCCTGACTTGAGGTAGGTGGTATCCCAATGTAGTGTTAATTCGCATTTCTTTGATAACTAGTGAGGTTGAGCATTTTTTCACATATCTGTTGATTTTTCATATGTCTTCTTTTGAGAAGTGTCTACTTGTATCTTTTGCTCACTTTGTAATTGGGCTGTTTGTTTTTTTCTTCTCAGCATGTTTGAGTTCCTTGTAGATCCTAAATGTTAGGCCTTTGTCAGATATACAGTTATTAAATATTTTTTCCCAGTCTGTGGGCTGTATCCCACTCTCTTGATGGTTTATTTGATTTTGCAGAAGCTTGTCAGTTTGATGAGGTCCCACTTGTCTATCTTATCACTTACGGAATGGGCACTTGGGGTTTGATCGAGAATTGGTTGCCAATTTCAATTATTATAAGGGTGTCTTCTGTATTTTCTAAGATTCTTACAGCTTGAGGTTTTATGTTTGGGTCTTTGATCTATTTATGGTTGATTTTTGTGTTTGGTGATAGGTGTCATGTTTTAATCTTCTGCATATGTTTAGCCAGCTTTCCAAATTGAATAGATTCTCCTCTCTCCAGCAGTTGTTGGTGGAGACTTTATGGAAGATGAGAAGGTCATGAATTAGTTACTGTTTCAGGCAGAAGAAGTAAGGAAAGCAATTAGAAAGCTAGTATGGCTAAAGATAGGATGAAAAGTCCCTATAAATCAAAGCTGTTCTATACCTTTGTGAAAATACTACAGTTGAACTCTATTGTTACAAAAGTACACACACACACTTCTTTGTTCCTATGTTTGTTTCTGAGCTATATTGCTTTCTTTTTCCACTATATGATATAGATTGTGTGTGTCTAGGCATGTCTGAATGTGTGTGTGTGGGTAAAATTACATATTTTGTTTGTAGTTTTGTGTGTTTTATAATATTCCTCTCCTTCGAATTTACACATAAATTTATGATGTCTAGGCTGAATAAAACAATGTGAATGGAAGGGACCATGTTTTATTCTTGGCTTTATTCCTGACTGTTCTTTTGATCAGATGCTCCAGTAATGGGCCAAGCCCTGATCCTGGGGATAACAAAAGCATTATTATTGTGCTAGCATTGGGTTTGACACACTCTTCTCTTGGAACTTGTGCTTCTCTCCAAGTTTATTTGGTTTTCCAGTGAAATAGATTCTCACCTAACCAAGCCACCGCTCCTGGATTCTAGACACACCCAGAAATTTATGAGATTTGTGAGTGATGAAACTTAACATAGCTTACTCTCAGTTTGGACTCTCTCTCTCTCTCTCTCTCTCTCTCTCTCTCTCTCTCTTTCTCTCTCTCTCTCTCACGTACACACACACAACACAGAGTTAAAATTTAATAATAATGTTTTGAGGAGTTTATGTTTCATATTCTGGAAAAAAACACAATTTTTGAAAAATGCATGTAAAAAAATAAACAAATAAACTAGGCAAGAATGATTTGCATGGAGGATTAACATTTATTGTCTGATGAGTCATATTTTACATGCATTTGATAAATTGTAATTTCACTGGACTACAAAAAAGTACCATATAATTGGAAAAATTGAAATTAATGAAACAAGGCACAATTGAGAAAGCCAGTTATCCTATGGAGAAAATAAACTTTTTCTTGTTATTATTGACACAAGCATATGCAAGAAAGATTAGCAATATTTCTAAAAATGGAAATGAACGTAACAAAGAAAGGACAAATACTGCATCGTATTGGCATTTTTAATGCTTAGAGATGATTTTGTAACATGGCTTAAAATTTTAAGTAAGAAAAATAAGTAGAAAATCTATTTTAAAGAGCCACATGCTGCTACTTTTTCATCATATGCTATACATTTATAGGGCACAGAAGTAATTAGATAACTCAGTGTTTAATCAAGAAAGTCCCCCAGATGTGTATGGCAGAGTGGGTGTCTGATTCAGGGTAAGAATCAGAATTACATTATTTTAAAATAACAGTGGTAATTTTAATCAAGATTTTTGCCTAAATATGTGAACTAAGTGATAGCTGATTATATAATGATCAAAAAAGTAATCTTGTTAGAAGGCGAGGCCCAAATTTTCATGAATCTAAAAATAATCATTTAAATTTTCTCTCCAATTAGATCTGTATATATTAATGAACAGGGGACAGATTTTTCTTTTAGACTAATTCTTATCAATAGATTTTAGTAATGCAAATGTGACTACTATTGCATAATTGACATAAAATGACATCTTAATTTTTAAAAACTGTTTAATAAGTAGACATGATATTCCTTGGACATTTCTCTAACCAGGTGTTGATTTATAATTATTTCTTTTCCTCTGATAATCAGATATTTATTGGGAATCCATGATGTGTCAAACACTGAATTCCTGGAGAAACATTAGTGAACAAATCATATGATTTCCTTTTTTTATGGAATTTAAATTCCAGTGGAGAAAAACAAATTATCTTCCATATTAAATAAAAATGTGTAGTATGTTGAATATGAAAGAACTAGGGAGAAAAACAGAGCAGAAAAGTATCGGCTAGTCATTGTGGAAGGACTACAGAATTTAGCCAGGGGCCTAGCAACTAGAACTAGAGTAGACCCTATTCCTATAGGACCCACCTAACACTGAACTTTGTCCCTTTACCTCAGCAGTTACTACAGCTCCAGTGGCCACAAGGATGATTGCTTAAATCACACCAGTACTGACCTGGTGTGGTGGCTCAAGTCTGTAATCCCAGAACTTTGGGAGGCCAAGGTGAAAGGATTGCCTAAGTCCAAGAATTTGAGAACAGCCTGGGCAACTTGGCGGGACCTCGTCTCTACAATAAATCAAAATTTAGCCAGGTGTGGTGGCGCATGCCTGTAGTTGCAGCTTCTTGGAAGGCTGAAATGAATGGATTGCCTGAGCCCAGCAGATGGAGGCTGCAGATGACACTGCAATCTAGTCTAGGAGACAGAGTGAGACTCCAATTCAAAACAAAAAGAAAAATCACACCAGTACTGCAGTCATAAAAACTCAGTTATTCCCACTGTTGTCTCATTTTTTAATACTGCTGGAGTCAGGAAAGAAGGAAGGAATTAGGCATCATTCTCATCATATCTAGCATATACAGAACCGCAACAGGCCTACTGACCTGGGCCAGCACAATTGACCAGTAAAGTTTCTGTTATCCCTAGTGACTGCCTGAAAAAAACTGGATCACAGGCTTGAAGTGTCTGGGAGTTTATATCCTATGAAATAAACCTTAAATGATTGAGAAATAAGAGATTACAAAGGCACTCTATAAATTGCTTGCTATTTCTTTTCTGAATGGTTGGATCTATGAGGCAGTGATTTCATAGACCACTTCTAGAAATGGCTTAAGCGACCCAAGAAACAGCAATATCTTTTCTGAGGCCATCATCAGCTCATTAGAGTCATCTTGTATTATATTCTTTATTTGTTCTCCATTGCCTACTCTTTTTCCCGCACACACTAATGAAAATAAACTTTGTCTCAAGCTTTGTTTGCTAGGAAATTCAGAGATGTTGGTTAACTCTCAGTGTATAACAAATTGCCCCAAACTTTTGAGGATTAAAACAACATGCCAAGGTAAGTCTAGGGGTCTTGTCCAGGGTTAGCGTATTTAAGCCAGACTCACTCATATATCGTTGTTTGGTAAGCTGGAGGCTGCTAGTACAGGATAAGCTCAGAAGAATGATTTGGCCCTGATGCACATGGTATTTCATCTTCCTGGCCTAGGTTTATTTACTTGATGGTAGTCAAGCACAAAAAGCATGAGTGTAAGTTTATAAGGTCTCTCAAGGCAGGGACTTAGAATGGAAACTATCACTGCCACAATATGCTATTTACAGAGTCAAAGGATAAATACTTCTAATCTCTGTCATCACAGGGTAGCTGCAAAGTCATTGCAAGAAACATTGTCCTAGGGAAGGAAAGAGTCTTGGCTATTTTCCCCATCAACCTACTATGCTAGCATAAAATAGAAGGCCTCACTCAAATGGTAACATTTGAA
Organism: Carlito syrichta; assembly: GCF_000164805.1. Taxonomy (NCBI): domain Eukaryota; kingdom Metazoa; phylum Chordata; class Mammalia; order Primates; family Tarsiidae; genus Carlito; species Carlito syrichta. The sequence continues at coordinate 125,098 of NW_007246987.1, forward strand.
TTAAAAATGCAAAAAAAGTTATAGAAAAGAGATATGAAGTGATCTTGGGGACGATTACTCCAGCAGTAATCTTCTTGGGGAAGAGTACTTCCAAATACTTACATCCACAGCAAAGTTCTTAAGACAGAAACATTCTTAGATTATTAAAAGAAAAAAAAAGTGAAGAAGGGAGGTGACTCTATCAGTCCCAGAGTGAGTTAGGAGTAGAGCGTCCTAGGAAAGATGTTACTAAAGTCTTAAGGTCTGAAAAAAAAGAGTAAATTAATGATTCAAAGTACTAACTATATGACATAAAAACCATTTCTCAGCATCAGCTGACACTGGGCACCACTAGTGGGAGGCAGGAAGGAAGGGACACATAACAACCCACTGGGTACCGTGTATGTCCACTACAAAGGAAAGAGAGGGCTCACTAAACAAGCCTCACCTGTACACAATTTACCGACGTAGCACATTCTCAAATGTACCCCACAACTCTTAAATTTAAAAAAATATTAAAATAAACATTTCTGCTCTCTGGTTTAATCTCTCACGTATCCTGATCTTCATGGAGCCCAGAAACTCTTTCATGTAAGTATATTTTAATAGCTAAACTAGATGATCTTTAAAGTCCTGTCCATGTCTTTGGTTGTACAAGGTAATAATGGTTTCCATAAACCTTTCATCAAATTGAACAGTTAGTTACTGGTTGTTTTCTGCTACGTACTACTTACAGCATTGTACCCTGGCCAAAAAAAAAAAGGCAACTTTTGAGACTATTTATATTTGTCACTAAATATTTTTTAAAAGTCAGATATCTAAACTAAATTGATTATAACTCTTTCATAAGTTCTTCTTTAGTCACTCTTTTGGAAATTAACTCAAAGTAATATTTCCTAGAACCAATTTCTGGTAATTTCAAAAAAGTATTACTAGCGTCTGCTTACTTATGATTTTTGTGCTGTTTAAAAGTAATAAAGATATTACTAAGAGGAAAAATGCATTCCTAATATTATATAATTTTGTAGTTTAATCAAATTTATAATAGTTTTCTAATTCTCATGTAGATTTTAGATAAAGTATAGTATTTTTTCTTTAATCTGTAGAAATGCATGCAAATTCACAAATACATGGGCAACAGATTGTTTGTCTATGTTTACAAGTCAATGGGGACCCATAGGAATTGTGGAATTTTATTTATTTTTATATCTAACCACATAATTCTATCCCTGCCAAAAGCCACCGAAAACATAACTAATATTAGTAAAGTATGAGCATAATATTTTAAGATACTTAAACCAGGAATTTTCCACTTCAAGATTATTTACGTATCATTACATCTGCTAATATTTTACAATATTTTTAGGTGCACTGTGTCTATATGTGTGACATACCACATATTAAAAATCATTATAAAGAGAAAATATGGTAAGGTCATGTGTTCTAAATAAAACATTTGATTATAAAATATTATTTTTGTTGCTAAAGGAAGAGTCAAATATAGTATAAATTAGTGTTAGACACAACATTTCATAGGTAAAATCAATCTTTGCTCAAAATGAGTGTTTCTCTCTGATGTTTTCACTAATCTTAATGAAAATTAAAGAGTTTCATTTGGCTGATGCTATTTAAAATAAATTATAATAAAGATGCAGCAATTTTAAAATGCGCCATTAAAATCTTTCCCATGAAGCCGTTTTCTCTTCTGCTCTCTCTTTGATCTGCCTCACTTAATTTATTTTTTCATTGCTTAAATAGGTCTTGGGTTGCTAAATACTTTTTTTCCTTTCTTTTCTCTCTCTCTCTCTGTGTGTGTGTGTGTGTGTGTGTGTGTGTGTGTGTGTGTTTCAGCTGTGCTGCATTTAATTTTGAAAGTTACTTGCACAATTTTGCAGATAATGCCACAAAATCGAGAGAGAGAAAATGTCAAGGACTATTTCTTTCAGTCCCTGGAAACAGCTCATGACACAAAAAATTATTGTCAGCAGAATATTGAAGATAAATAATTTTCTTCATATTTCTGCAGAAATGCACAAAATAAAACTTTGGTCTAAAATGACCTTTATTAACCCGAATGTGACATTAACTACAACATTCATCTTGAATAATACTTTGCCACTCATCTAGAACCTTTCATTTTAGACTCTCAAAAATTTAAATACTTTGATTTTGTAACCCTTATAAGACTCTTATAGCTAGGTAATTATTTTTTATTCGTCCTTTATTGATGAAAAATAAGACATTGAGATTACCCCAAAGTCATACCAAAAGTCAAATCTGACTATAAATAAGAGTCATGATTTGAATGTCTAGCTTCCTTCTAAAAAGTTGCATTTTTAAATCCAAAACAGCTTTTTCAAGGTAGTTTTTTTTTTTTCTCTTTATTTTTTTATAAATATGTGGGGTACAAATCAGGATTAGTAATGTATGTACAGGTAAAGTTTGATCCAGTAACTGGTGTTCACTTCCTCTGGTTTAGGATCAGGGACCCTTTGTGTTGTTACAAGTCCTTTCCTTCCTCCCTCTCCTAAGAGTGTCCCATAACTGCTAATCCCTCCCTTGTGCTTTTGTTATTAATGTTCAGGTCCCCCTTATGAGTGAGAACATGTGGTATTCAGTTATTTGTTTCTGTGATAGATCACTAAGAATGATTGTCTTCAATCCCAATTTTCTGAGAAGTCTATGATTTTTTTCCTTCTTTATGGCTGCATAATATTTTTTCATGTATGTGTACCACATTTTCTTTATTTAGTCTACTTTCAATGTACATAAGGGTTGGTTCTGTGTTTTTTTCTCTTGTGAATAGTGTGACAATAACCACGTGTGTTCAGGTGTCTTTTATGTAGAATAATTTGTGTTTCTCTGGCTATATTCCCAGGAGGGGAATTGCTGGATCATAGGAAAGATCAGTTTCTAGTTCCTTTAGATATCACTAAACTATTTTTCATAGAGGTTACATTCTTGCCAACAGTGTAGACAGTGCCACTGTCTTTTACACATTGATTTTGTACTCTGAAATTTTACCAAAGTGATTTATCAGTGCAAGGACCTTTTTGGTGGACCTCCTTGTGTTTTCAATGTATGGGATTATATCACCTGCAGAGCGGGATAGCTCAATTTCTTCTTTTCCTATTTGGATATCCCTGATTTTCTTCTCTTGTCTCATTGCTTAGCAAGGACTTCCAGCACTATGTTGAACAGGTGAGGTGAGAGTGGGCAACCTTGTTTTATTCCTGTTTTCAAGGGGAATGCTTCTAATTTCTGTCTATTGAGCAGTATTTTGATTGTGGGTTTATCATAGATGACTTTTACTCTTTTGAGGAATGTTCCTTAAATGCTTAGGTGTTTTGAATCAAGAAGGAATTCTGGATTTTATGGAAAGTTTTTGTTGCATCTAATGATATAATCATGTAGTTCTTGTTTGTCCATCTGTTAATGTACTGAATTATGTTTATGGTCTTGCAAATGTTGAACAAGCCCTGTGTCCCGTGAATGAAGTCAGTTTTGTCTTGGTAGATGATTCTTGAGATGTATTGTTGGATCTGATTTGCTAGGATCTTATTGATAATTTTTGCATCTATGTTCATCAAGGAGATTGGCCAGTAATTCTCTTTTCTTGTTGTGTCTTTACCAGGTTTGGGTATCAGTGTGATGTTAGCTTTATAAAATGATTTCAAGAGAGTTCCAACTTTCTCAATTGCCCAGAATAACAGATGACTTCCAACTGAATTATTTTGATAGGATAGGTATCAACTCCTCCTGCACTTTGCAGCCTCCCCACAACTGCATGAGATGAACTGGGGGGCAGATTTGAAGTTGAAAACCTCTCCCCTCTGAAACCCCTCCCCTCTCCCATGAGCTAAGAGAAGCGGTACTCGGGTCACTCCCGCAAGAATAAGTTCCAATAGCAAATAGGGAACTTGCAATAAGAGCTCTGCTGTCACAGAACCCATCACAAGATGGACACCCTACCCAAGAGACATACTAAAGCTGAGAACTCATTATCAATGCTTATTTTTTTTATTTTTTAGTGGGGGAGGAATATTGGTTTGTTTACTTGATTACTCATTTGGTTGCTCTGTTGGTTGGTTCTCTCTTTCTATTTCTTTCTTTGTTCTTTCTCTATTTTTATGATTTTTCTTTCTTTTCCTTTTTCTATGTTTATTTCCTTTTTTCTCTCTTTTCCTCTTATACCATTAGACTTAGGGGTTATGCAAGCACATCCACTGTAAGGTCATAATGTGCATAGACAAAGAGTGAATTCGAGCTGGACCATTCACCAGATAGCAAATATTATGACCTGCCAATATGTTCAGAATCCTTGCAGCCTACCCATCCCTAGTAAGTGCTCAAAACTGTAAAGAGACAGCACAATGCCCCACCTCTAGCCTTACTTCATAATTGAACAAATCCAGAGCCACAGCTCAAAGATAGACAAAAGTTAGTTTAAATATCAGAAGTGATTGCTTATCCATTTTCCACTGATCAACAGAATTAAATAGAAAGATAAAAGAGCTGCTACAAATGAAGAAAAAACAATGAAAAACTGCTGGTAAGCACCAGAGTTCAAGCAAAGAGTCAGTGCTAGAAAGAACAGCTGCTGGGGCACAAACAATAGCTATCTCCAATGACAACAATACCCGGAAGGTACTTACAGAGATCAGAGAGACATTGGATAGAATGAATAAAAATCAAGAAACGCAAGGCTAAAACTAAATGAATTCCAATGGAGGTAGTCAAGTAAGCATGCTTAGAAACAACAGAAATAAAGAACTCTATCCAAGAAATAAATAAACTAACAAGCATGAGAAGCAGAATTGACCAAGCAGAGGAAAAAAATCTTAGAGTTAGAAGATTAAAATATGTAATTAACTTAATCTATTAAAAATATAGAAAAAAGTCGGACTCAGTGGCTCAGCCTGTAATCCCGTGCCTTTGGGAAGCTGAGATGAGTGGATTGCCTGAGCCCACGGGTTCGAGACCCGCCTGGGCAGCGAGACCTCATCTTTACAATAAATAAAAAAAATCAGCCAGGCGTGGTAGCG
>NW_007246987.1:130141-137898 GCF_000164805.1 Carlito syrichta
CTGAGGCGGAAGGATTGCCGGAGCCCAGCAGGTTGAGGCTGTGGTGGCCGGGAGCGGCCAATGCACTCCAGTCTGGGTGACAGAGTGAGACTCCAACTCAAAAAAATATATATATAGAAAAAAACTGAAGAAGAAAGAGAAAACTCTCCAAGAGATGTGTGATTTTTATCAAGAAACCAAACCTACATCTGACTGGAATACCTGAAATAGAAAAAGACATGGAAAATACCTTGGAACAAACATTCCACAAGGTCATTCAAGAAAAGTTCCTTAATCTGGCCATAGAGACTATACAAGCACAAGCGTTCCAGAGAACACCTGTAAGACATCTTATAAGAAAACCACCCCCCTAGACACATGGTAATTTGCCTACACAAAGAAAGTATAAAATAAAGAATTCTAAAAGCAGCAACAGGAAAAGGTCAGACTACCTACCAAGGGAGACCAATCAGAATTGCTGCAGACTTATCTGCAAAATACTACATGCCAGTAGGAATTTTACCCCAATTATTAATTTTCTGAGAGATAAGCAATTTCAACCAAGAATTTCCTGCCCAGTCAAGTTAAGCTTCATCAACAACAGATAATAACAATTCTTCCAGATATCCAATTCCTAAGAGAATATGCTGCTTTGAAACCAGCTCTACAGGAAATGCTTGAAAAGATGCTGTGCACAGAAGAAAAAAGAAACAAAAGACCTTCACAAGATCACAAACAAGGGATTTTCCAGCAAGATGTGATAGGACAGGTCAGACTATGAGAGTCTCCATAAAAGCAAAAGCCAGTGTCCATAAAGACTCTCTGTGTGAGTGGGTATGTGCTGCTGGGTAAATGAAAGTACATCTGAGGGGAGACTTGGGTTCATGCACCCAGGGCACTCCTCCACAGGAGACTGCAATTCCTCACAACCCTGAGATTGGAGCTGCCAGCACACAGGATTGTCTGCTATTCTCAGGGCACTCCTGAGAAAAGGCTGTGGAATACAGCTGATCTGCACCACCTGGCGCCCAGCCCACATCACCTGTGTCAGCAAAGCAGCAGGAGCCCTGGGTCTGTGAAGAGAGCAGCTCTGGGAGAGCTGGAGAGAAGCCCCACCAACTGTGAAGAAACACCAACTGGAGCCATTTTCTCAGTCCCAGTACTGGACAGAGACCTACCTTGCCCTGTCCAGCTCCACCCAGCCTGCAACCTGGGATGTAGAGGTTATCTCATCAAATTCGGAGAGAAGGATGCTAGAACAGGCACAGACATGTTAGATCTGAGTGGAAGACTTGACAACAGCAGCAGCAAGCCAGTAAGTCCAAATATGATCCATCCACCTCCCATAGTAGTCTGTGGGGCATCTGAACCATGTTTAGAGCAACCCTATCTTTCTTTCTATTTTTGATTACGTTCACATAATTGCTTTGTTTCTGCTATTTTACTGCTATTTGTGTTATACTTCTTGCTTGTGTATGGGTATTTTTGAGGGAGAGTACATCAGTGGGGGGTTATGTCAGTTTGTGTTTGGATGATTGTCTGTATGTCTTTTTTTTTTTAATTTTTTTCTGTCATTGTTTGTATCTCTTTCTGTTTGTTAGTTGGTATGCCTGTCTGTTTTCCCTCTTATCTTCTCTGTCTCCAACTTCTTCTTGTCCCCCTGCTTCTGTTTTACATTCTTTTCCTTTTTCTTACCTTATTTTGCCTTATGGGGGCAAACCTATATTTCCACTGCATCGACAGATTGTAAGGCAGGGGGAAGTGGGTTCCAGGAGGCCCATACAACTGTCAGCAGATACTGGGACCTGCAGATAGGTTCTGAATCACAGTTCCCCCTAATTAAATCTCAAAACTGCAAAAAGTACAGCCTACCACCCACAGTTCAGTTTCAGAATTGAACAAAGTCAGAGGATCCACTTAAGGAAGAATAGAATCTTGAGCACACAGAAATAAAGCTACCCCATCCCTAAACAACATAATTAAAGAAGAGCAAAAAAGGGGGAGGAAAATCGACACAAATGAAGAAAAACCAAAGGAAGAATATGGGTCTCACATAGACCCCAAGGAGGTCAGCCACTGAGAAAACAAACTTCAGAACACAAACAATGAAGAGCCCCCAGAATACATAATCTCAAAGCAAAAACCCAGATATCAAGACATTAACAGAGAGAATAAATAGAATTGAAGAGAAACAAGAGGAAAAAAATGAAGGAGTCGATAACTGAGATAACAACAATAAAGAATACTGTGAATGAAACAAATTAAAAAAATGAATAAAAATGGAAAGCAGAATTAACCAAGCAGAAGGAAGACTATCAGAGCTTGAGGACCAAAATATGAAAGTAATACAAGCAGTTAAAAACATAGAAAATAAGCTTAATATAATAACAAAACCTCCAAGACATGAGTGATTATTTCAAGAGACCAAACCTAAAATTACTTGGAATTCCTGAAGCAGGTAGAGAGACAGAGACCACAAAGAACAAGCGTTCCATGGAGTTATTCAAGAAAACTTCCTTTATCTCATCAGTAATGCAACCATTTAAACAAAAGAGATTCAGAGAACCCCTGGAAGACAACAAATGAGAAGATCAATTCCTAGACACAGTAATTTGTCTACACAAAGCAGGTATAAAAGAAAAAAATCCTAAAGGCAGCAAGAGAAAAAGTTCAGACAACCTACCAAGGAAAACTAATTAGAATAGCAGCAGACTTATCTGCAGAAACCCTTCAGGCTAAGAGAGTTTTGGAGTCCAATCTTCAAAGTTCTCAAAGATAAACAATTTCAACCAAGAATTACCTACCCTGCTAAGTTAAGCTTCATCAGTGATGGAGAATTAAAATCCTTCCCAGACGTTCAGTCCCTAATAGTTAATGCTGCCTCCAGACCAGCTCTACAAGAAATACGTAAGAAAGTATTAAACACAGAAAAAAGAAAAAAAAGAATGACAATGCCCTACTGAAGAATGCAGGAAAAAGATTGAAAACACACATGAATCACCCAAAAATCAAAAGAAAGATAAAAAAACAAACAGCAGCAGCAACAACAAACTCTATAAGAACCTCATGACAGGGATAAGCTCTCACATCTCAATAATTAATCTGAATGTGAAGAGACTAAAGGCACCACTGAAGAAACATAGAATGGAAAAATGGATCAAATATCATAGGCAACAATATACTGTCTCCAAGAGACTCATCTCACCAGAAAGTTCACTCAGATACTCAAAGAGGATGGGAAACAAAATTTCAGGCACACGTAACACAAAATAAAGCAGGATTCACAATCTTAATATCAGTCAAGATACACTTTAAGCTGTAAAAATTAAAAAAGATATGGAATAGAAGGTTATTACATAATGATAAAAGGATCAAACCATCAACAAGAAATATACATCCTAAACATGTATGCACCCAACATCATAGCAGCAACTTTCATAAAGCAACTTCTAGGTAACTATAAAAAAGAAATTGACTCTAACACTCTCATAGCTGGGGACTTAAATACTTCACTCCCAGTACTAGACAGATCATCAAGGCAAAGAATCAACAAGAATATCTGAAACCTCACATGACATTTGACCAAATAGATTTAATTGATACCTACAGAACATTCTACCCAAAACCACGAAATATACATTCTATTCATCACCACATAAAATATACTCTAAGATTGACCACATCCTCGACCATAAATCAAGCACAAACAAATTCCATAAGAATGAAATACTACCTTGTACCTTCTCAGACCACAGTGGAATAAAAATAAATATCATTACCAACAAGCTCCTGCAAAACCCACAAAGATATGAACACTAAGCAGCATGATGCTAAACCAATCCTGAGTCAACATGGATATCAAAACAATTTAAAAGATTCCTGGAAACAAATGAAAACAAACATCTTGCCAAACCCTCTGGGGTACCATGAAAGCAATACTAAGAGAGGAATTTATATCTGCATAAACACACTAAAGAAAATAGAAAGATCACAAGTTACCAGCCTACTAAATTGCCCAAGAAAGTTGGAAAAGCAAGACCACCAAGACTCTAACTTTAGCAGAAGAATCCAGATTACCAAAATAGAAGACCAAATTTGGGACATTGAAGAGAAAAAGAAAATACAAAAAAAAAAAAAAAAAAAAAAAAATAGAAAAGAAATAAAAAGCTGGTTCTTTGAAAGGATGAACAAGACTGATGGACCCGTAGTTAGACTAAGAAAAAGAGAGGAAAAAACCAAATAAACACAATCAGAAATGCAAAAATATCAAGTTACAACTGAACCCAAAGAAATACAAAAGATTATCAGAGACTACTTATGTACACCTGTTTGGAAACAAACTAGAAAATCTACATAAAATGGAGGCCTTTCTGACATCACACAACCTCTCCAGGTTGAAACAAGAAAAAATTGATACCCTAAATAGACCAAAAACAATCCAGAAAATTGACTATGTCATAATAAAACTACCTACAAAAAAAAAAAAAAAAAATCCCTGAACCAGACGGGATTCCAGCAGATTCTACAAAACATACAAGGAGTAACTGATATCAATCCTATTGAAAGTATTCCAGGCAATTGAGAAAGCATAACTCTCCCCAAATCCTTTTATGAAGCTAACATTACATTGATACCCAAACCAGGTAAGAATCCAACAAAGAAAGAAAACTGCAGGTCAATATCCTTGATGAACATAAATGCTAAAATTCTCAGCAAGATCCTAGCAAACTGGATCTAACAACACATCTCAAAAATCATCTACCATGACCATGTAGGCTTCACTCCTGGGATGCAGGCCTGGTTCAACATTCACAAGATCATAAACGTAATTGAATACATCAACAGATGTAAAAATAAAAACCACATGATTATATCTTTAGATGCAGAAAAAGCTTTGATACAATGCAGCACCTCTTCCTTATAAAAACCCTTGAACATCTAGGCATAGATGAGACATACCTCAAAACAATTACAGCTATCTATGAGAAACCCACAACCAGCATTCTACTAAACAGACAGAAATCGGAACCATTTACCCTGATGATTGGAACAAGAAAAGGATGCCCACTCTCACCTCTCCTTTTCAACATAGATTTGGAAATCCTAGCCAGAGCAACCAGACAAGAGAAGGTGATCAGGAATGTCCAATTAGGAAAAGAGCAAGTCAAGTTATCCCTCTTTGCAGATGACATGATTTTATACCTCAATTACTCAAGAGAATCTGTCAAAACCTCCTTGCACTGATAAACGACTTTGGCAAAGTCTCAGGGTATAAAATAAATGTGCAAAAGACAATTGCATTTTTATACACTAAAAATAAACAAATAAAAATCACAATCTCATTCACAATAGCCACAAAAAGAAAGAAAGAAAGAAAGAAAGAAAGAAAGAAAGAAAGAAAGAAAGAAAGAAAGAAAGCACTGCTCAAAGAAATCAAAGATGACACAAACAAATGAAAAATTATTCTATTCTCATGGTTTGGAAGAATTAACATTATTAATATGTCCATCCTACCCAAGGCAATCTACAGATTTAATGCAACACCCATTAAATTACCAGCAGCATTCTTCTCAGACCCGAAAACATACAGGAATTCATATGGAAGCATAAAAAATATGAATAGCCAAAACAATTCTCATTTTAAAAAAAGCAGTAGGAATCACAGTCCCAGATTTTAAATGTTATTATAAAGCTCCAATAATCAAAACAGCCTGGTATTGATATAAGAAAAGGCATATAGACCAGTGGAACAGGATAGAGATTCTGGAAACAAAACCTCAATTACTCAACCAGCTCATCTTCAAAAAAACCTCCACCACTGACCCCTGGGAAAAGAAGAACCTATTCAGTAAATGGTGCTGGGAAAAGTGACTGACCACATGCAGAAAATTAAAATAAGACCCCTACCTATCACCCTACACAAAAATCATCTCTAAGTGGATCAAAGACCTAAATGTAAAACCTCAAACTATAAGAACCTTAGAAAATACAGGAGACACCCTTATGGAAATTGAAACTAGCAACCAATCCCAGAACAAAACCTCAAGTACCAATGCCATAAGAGATAAGATAAACAAGTGGGACCTCATCAAACTGACAGTCTTCTGGATCAAGAGAGCAGGAAGACAGTCCACTGACTGGGAAAAAAATATTTGCCAATTGTATGCCTGACAAATCTAGGGTATACAAGGAACTCAAATGTGTCAAAAAGAAAAAAGCGAAGAGCCCCATTGCAAAGTGGGCAAAAGATATGAATAGACAGTTCTCAAAAGAAGACATATGAGCAGCCAACAGATACGTGAAAAATGCTCAGCCTCACTAGTCATCAAAGAAATGCTAATTAAAACTAACTGAGATACCACCTAACTCCAGTCAGAATGGTCATCATCAATAACTCAAAAAACAACAGATGCTGGAGATATTGCAGGAAATATGGAACACTTCTACACTGTTGGTGAGAGTGTAAACTAATACAACCTCTGTGGAAAACAGTTTGGCAATTCCTAAGAGATCTAAAAATTGACCTTCCATACTTTCCCACAATCCCTCTACTTGAAATATACCCAAAGGAACTCAAATCACTCTATGAAAAAGATACCTGCACACGTATGTTTATTGCACCATTGATCACAATAGCAACAACATGGAATGAACCGTGCTGCCCATTGAAAGAGGACTGGATTAAAAACTATGGCACATATACACTATAGAATATTACAAAGTCATAAAGAAGGACAAAATTATGAACTTCACAGCAACTTGCATGGACTTGGAGACTATAATACTGTGTGATCTATCACAGAAACAAAGAACTGAGTACCGCATGTTCTCACTCATAAGTGGACCTTGAACAATTATTGTAATACTACTAGAAAAGGATCGTCAAAAGTGAAAAACTTCCAGGTGAGTAGTGAGGTGGGATTGACAGTAGTGGAAATCTGCTGGGGTGGGGTGAGGGGTTTATCAATAAGGGTACCTGCATAATGAGCATTTGTAATCTAACCCTGAATTATAACCCACATATTTAAAATTAAATTTTTTTAAAAAATCACAATCACAGATGTTGTAGAACATACAACATACCCGCAAAAACCAGTCAGAATGGCAATTATCAACAACTCAAAAAATAACAGCTGCTGGAGAGGGTGTGGTGAAAAGGGAACACTTCTACACTGTTGGTGGGAGTGTAAACTAGTGCAACCTCTGTGGAAAGCAGTGTGGCGATTCTTAAAAGCTCTAAATACCAACCTCCCATATGACCCCGCAATCCCCCTACTGGGAATATATCCTGAAGAACACAAATCACTCTATAAAAAAGATACCTGCACACGCCTGTTTATCGCAGCATTGTTCACAATAGCAAGAACCTGGAAACAGCCATGCTGCCCATCAAAAGAGGACTGGGTTAAAAAAATGTGGTACATATACACGATGGAATACTATGCAGCCATAAAAAAGAACAAAATCATGAATTTCGCAGCAACCTGGATGGAACTAGAGTCTATAATACTGAGTGACCTCTCACAGAAACAAAGATCCGAGTATCACATGTTCTCACTCATATAATGAACCTTAAACATCCAATGCAATACTATACAAAAATGACTGACCGTACTGGGAAACTATGGTGGGGGGAGGGAGATGGGATTAACAGTAGCAAATATCTGTCTGGGAACGGGGAAACGCCCGATATCAACAGGGTGTCTGAATGAAATGCAATTGTATACCTAACCCTTAACTGTACCCCACAACTTCACAATAAAAAAAAAAAAGAAAAA
>NW_007246987.1:138215-155860 GCF_000164805.1 Carlito syrichta
TTGTTCTTTTTTATGGCTGCGTAGTATTCCATCGTGTATATGTACCACATTTTTTTAATCCAGACCTCTTTAATGGGCAGCATGGTTGTTTCCAGGTTCACATTTCAATAATTAACCTGAAAGTGAAGAGATCAAACTCACCACTTAAAATATATAGAATGGCCCTGGATAAAAACAAATGAACCAATAATTTGCTGCCTCCTGGGAACTCATCTCACCACAAAGGATGCCCACAGACTCAAAGCTAGAGGATGGAAAACAAATTTTCAGGCAAATGAGTCATAAAAGAAGGCAAGAGTCGTGGTCTTAATATCAGAGAAAACAACCTTTAATCTGTCAAAAATTTTAAAAGATGCAAAAGGACACCACATAATGCAAAAAGTTTCAATACATCAACAAGAAATAGCTCTCCTAAACATATATGCACCCAACACAGGAGTACCAGCTTTTATAAAGCAACTACTAAGTAAACTAAAAAAGATATTGACTCTAACACTATCGCATCTGGGGACTTAAGTACTCCACTAACAACCCTAATAGACCATCCAAGTAAAAATCAACAAACAGATCTGGAACCTCAGCTTTACACTTGACCAAATTGACTTAGTAGATACCTACAGAACACTCCACCCAACAACTACAGAATATACTTTCTACTTACCACCACATGGAATGTACTCCAAGAAAACCACATCCTCAGCCATGAATCAAGCATAAACCAATTTCATAAGACAAAATACTGTAGTGTACCTTCTCAGACCTCAGTGGAATAAAAAGAAATATCACCGTCAACAACATTCCCAAACCTCAAAAAGACATGGACGCTAGACAGCATGATGCTAAACAACTACTGGATCAACACAGAATAAAAACAGAATTAAAAGATTCCTGGCAACAAATGAAAACAAATATCTTACTAAAACTTCTGGGATGCCATGAAATCAGTACTAAGAGTTGAATTTATATCTATACAAACACATCAAGAAAATAAAAAGAGAACAAGTTAACAGCCTAACAAATCACATAAAGGAGTTGGAAAGAGAAGATCACTAAAACAATAACTTCAGTAGAAGAATTCAGATTGCTGGAGTAAAAACTGAAATATAGGACATAGAAGACAAAAATATCATAGAAAATATCAATGAAACAAAAAACTAGTTCTTTGAAAGGATAAACAAGATGGGTGGACCCCTAGCTAGACTGACCAAGAAAAAGAGAGAGAGAGAGCCCAAATAAAAGCAATAATAAATGCAACAACAACAACAAAGAATCAAGTCATAACTGACTTTGAAGAAATACAAATGATAGTCAGAGATTACTATACACACCTATATGGAAAGAAACTCAATAATCTAAATGAAATGGATGACTTTCTAATACCACACAACCTCGTCAGGTTGAAACAAGAAGAAATCAGCCGGGCTCGGTGGCTCAGCCTGTAATCCCGCGCCTTTGGGAGGCTGAAGTGAGTGGATTGCCTGAGCCCGCGGGTTCGAGACCCGCCTGGGCAGCGAGACCTCATCTCTACAATAAATCAAAAAATCAGCTGGGCGTGGTAGCGCATGCCTGTAATTCCGGCTACTCGGAAGGCTGAGGTGGAAAGATCGCCGGAGCCCAGCAGGTTGAGGCTGCGATGGCCGGAAGTGGCCACTGCACTCCAGTCTGGGCGACAGAGTGAGACTCCAACTCAAAAAAAAAAGAAACAAGAAGAAATCAATAGCCAAAATAGACCAATAACAATCCAGGAATTTGACTATGTCATAAGAATATTGCCTACAAAAAAAGCCCTGGACCAGATGGCTTTCCAAATCATAATAGAAGGAGGTGATATCAACTGTATTGAAAGTATTCCAGGCAATTGAGAAAAACAGAACTTTCCCCAAGTCATTTTATAAAGTTAACATCACACTGATACCCAAACCAGGTAAAGATCCAGCAAAGAAATAAAACTATAGGCCAATATTCTTGATGAACATAGATACTAAAATTCTCAATAATATCTTAGCAAACTGGATCCAACAACACATCCCAAAATCATCTACCATAACCAAGTAGGCTTCACTCCTGAGCTGCAGGCCTGGTTCAACATTCTCAAGATCATAAACGTAATTATATACATCAACAGATGCAAAAACAAAAACCACATGACTATATCTTTAGATGCCGAAAAAACTTTTGATAAAATCCAGCATCTCTTCTTGAGAAAAACCTTTGAAAATCTAGGCATAGAGGGAACATACTTCAAAATAGTAAGAGCCATCTACGAGAAACTCACAGTCAGCATACTGCTAAACAGACAGAAATTGGAACCATTTCCTTTGATAATTGGAACAAGACAAGGATGCTCACTGTCTGTCACCAGTCCTGTTCAACATAGTGTTGGAAGTTCTAGCTAGAGCAATAAGACAAGAGAAGTAAATCATGGGTATCCAAATAGGAAAAGGATAAATCAAGTTATCCCTCTTTGCTGATGATATGATTCTATACCTCAAAAATCCAAGAGAATTTGTCCAAAACCTCCTTGCACTGATAAAGGACTTTGGCAAATCTCAGGGTACAAAATCCACATGCAGAAAACAGTTGTATTTCTATAAACCAACAACAAAACAAACAGAAATCCAAATAAAAATAAAAATCCAATTCACAATGGTTACAAAAAAAGAGAAATAACTTGGCATCTTCCTATCCAGAGAAGTGAAAGATTTTTACATTGAAAACTACAAAACACTGCTCAAAGTCAAAGATGACACAAACAAATGGAAAAATACCCCATGCTCATGGATTAGAAGAATCAACATTTTAAGATGTCCATCCTACCTGAATATTTACCATAATACTATAAAAAAGGAATTGACAGTAGCTGGAAATTGCTGGGGGGTGGGGGCACATATTACTAAATGTGCCTGATCTCAAACCAGGCAAAGTGGGAACTAAAGGGAGGCCCAAACTTTACCTGCATGATGACTAATTGTATACCTAATCCTGAATTGTACTCCACATCTTTAAATCAAAAAAAAAATTTTTTTAAAGACAGAATCTTAGGGTGTGTATACATTAACAGCATAAGACCAATTTTTTTTAATGGGCATAATGCTTTATTAATTTGTTCAGGCAGTCAAAATGTGACAGTGACAACAATAGTTACAAGTTGTGGTCTTTGATTATCACATTCTGTGAAGAACACTCATGCTAGTGTATATAATTAAAAGTTACAGTTACTGCAAAAATTGCTCTCCCATTTAGATAAATTTAGATATAGATTTATCTAAACATTTTTTATTAGCATGCTTCACCAACAGTTCATCTGAGAAGTCATCTCTCATCTCTTGATCTATGTCAAATTCCCTTCGCTATATGTTCATAACATCGTGTCATTCTGATAGTAATACAGTAAATTGTATGTTTATATTTATTTGCAAAATTGTTTAATTGTCTTTCCTGCCTAACTGGACCATAGACTGGGTTGTATTGGAGGCAGTATCTGTTTTCCACATTATTCCCTAGTAAGTGGTAGAATATATTTCATATATTTAGTATAAAACTATTAATACATCAAAACTTTTTTTATTGGAGCTGGGTATCTAGCTAAATTATGCTTCACAGAAATATATATATTTTTCCATACTGTAATGTTATAATGTAATACAGTAAACCATCCCATACCCTTTACTCATATAACATAATAAAATAGTTTGCTGCCATAAAACGACTTTTAGAAATTGAACCAAATAATCTATATAGATTCATGTAAATGTATTAATGTAATTTACTCTGAGATTATCATGCCACTATCAAAATAAATGTAAAGTATCATAGGTTAAATTAAGCTTGTTGATCCCTTGAATAAACCCCAAGTATGTTGGGCAAAATTTTTACCCTCAGGTCTCCAAGTCATTTGTTACATCTCTATTTTAAGTTCCTTTTTGATCTTTGGTGCCTGTCATCAGATAGGAAAGAGATAATTAATTCTCAGAATTATATTGACCAATTCCTATACATACTTTGGAACTGCCCAAGATTTCTCAGACTATTTTAATAAACCACTTTGGGGACCAGCTGAATTTTAAAACAGTGTTCTACTCTATTATCTAACTTAAATATTTTGTGCTACATTAATTTGTTTGAAGGAAACATGTTTTGAAAACACATAGTGAAGACAACAAAAAAGAAACTACATATTTCCATGCTGTGAAACAAAATATCTCAGCATAGTCAACATGACTTGAATTTTAACTGGAATTTGGAAATAGTTTGCTGTTTGTTAAGAAGGATGTTTTCTTAAACATCTGCACCCCCAAATGCATATGTGTGCCAGTGAATGTATAATATCATTGGATGCATTGTACACATCAACAAAGGCAAAGGTATTAGATCAGTTGTCTAATATTGCCCTTATAAATTGCAGGTGGTCTTAGCTTACAGTCAGGACACAAACTCAAGGATTCTGACTCATAGTCTAGTGTTCTTACTGCAGTGCCCTTAGAATATCTCTGCTACAGGATTGTCTCTGAGGCTCTCACAGTGGGTAGTTATATAATCTCTCTCAGTGCCTGACTTGATTTTTAATCTCTGTGTTGGAGATATGAAAGTCTCATTTTTATTTGAGGTACAATTTACTGAGATGATTTAAATTTATATGCAAATATTAAGCATCTCAATGCTTATTCATAACAGCAGTTACAGTATTTAATTTAATAGTGTAAGGTTGTGTGCATGCTTTAGCAATTCATGTTAATTTTAGATACATCCAGTTTCATGGTCAAATAGACAGCAGAATATATTTTGCTTAATATAGACTCATTTGGAAAAGAAATTTTCTCAGTTTATTTTAGATATCATAATGAATGTTGATGATAAAACCATATGAAATCATAGACATATACATGACTAGAATTTCCCTTTTCTGATTTTTTTTATAACTTTCAAATCTGCTTCTGGGTGTGCTTTTAAATTTAATCAGGATAAATGCATAAGAGAAAAAAAACCCTTCACATTATATCCTGTTAGTGAATTAGTAAAACCTGGAAAGCAATTTATGTTTTAGTATGTGGATCAAGAGATAAGATACAACATCAGTTCATTTTTACTATGGCAAAAAAAAGTGTAATTTTCAGTACTCTTGCTAACTTCTATTATCCACATGGGAGCTGTTATTATCTGCATAATGTACTGAGGCATTTGCAATTAGGCTTACTGTTCAGATTAGTCTCCCTTGGTTTCAAGTCACTTTCACTTGAAACGATAAAATTAAATTAGCAGTCTTACCCAGGTCAGTGTGAAGTTTCTCCTGATGGATTTTGCGAGGTATTGTTGCCCTGTTACAGTTTTCATGTCATAGCATTGAATGTAATTGGAACAAAATATCTTTGCCCCATTTGTGGGAATTTTTAATATATAATTTTAAAATTCAGTTTCTTCAATTCTGCTATTGTATAATAGTTTAAAATAGCAATACAATGCTTCATCTTGGCATATATTTTATATTTTTGGTGTTTTAGACTATGTAATAACGTTTATATTAAAATTCAAAATATGTTAGTATAATAGAACAATACTGAATCCCAATTGTAACACAAATTGCATTTTTTCCTTGAAATACAAGGCAGAATTACTCTATGCAATTATGTTTAGAAAAGAAAGGCAAAGGTATTATGTCACCTGTTTTTGCTCTAATTTTCCCATTTTTATATTCTTTTTCTTTTATCTCTTCTTGACATGCATTTATCAAATATAATTTAAAAGTTTTGGTGTTTTTTTCCTTGTTTGTTTTTGTGGTCTCAAAATATAGGGATTCCAGAAAAAAAAAAATTAACAAAGGGAAATAATTAAGGCAGACATATAAATAGTAGCTTGTACATTCAAATTATACTGTATTTTATAACTGATGAAGGGAGGAGTGAGTACAATGTGGAACTGACAAAAATTCAGACATTTTCAACAATGGAGGTAGCTATATTTTACCCCGATTGTTTGAAACTGTAGGTGAATAATTTTTATGCCAGGCTTTTATTATTAGAGGAATTCTCCACAGTTCCTCACATATACCTGTTCTTTCACATTCAGTGCAATTTTTCAGTTTTCGCTACTTAAAAACCCCTTACCCCTTATTTGTTTGACAAGTTGTTCACTCTTTCTCCCAGTCACAGTTCCATCTGTCCTGTGAAAGCCTTCCTAACATCCTTAGACTGAGATGACTGCACATCTTTTTGGAATTCAGCAGCCCCATGCTCTCACCTCTGCTTAGTAATTTTATACTGGTTAACTCATCTTTAAGGAATGAACTGCCTCATTTATTTCTATTTCTCCATAGTTTGCATGCATTTTTATATTTCCTTTTATTTTGGGGTCAGAGTCTCACTGTCACCCAGGTTGGAGTGCAGTGGGATGCTCACAGTCACCGCAGCTGCGACCTGCTGGGCTCAGGCTATCCTTCCACCTCAGCCTTCCAAGTAGCTGGAACGACAGGCACGTGCTACCACACCTGGCTAATGTTTTTATTTGTTGTAGAGGCAAAACCTCACCTCAAACCCCTGGGCTCAGGCAATCCTCTTGCCTTCGCCTCCCAAAGTGCTGGGATTGCAGGTGTGAGCCACCGTGTCCCACTGCATGCATTTTTAATGGAGTTGAAATGCGATACTATTTGTTGAATCCTCAACTGACTAAATAAAAGAATGAATAATAAAATCACAGGTTAGGTAATTTTTTTTTAGAAATTAATGGCAACAGCAAATAAGCTAAATGTGAAAGACTACTACTTGCCATAAAGCTTTCCATATTTGATTCTATTCCCTCTTTCTTTGTGATGTATTTTTCTGACTCAATAATCACATCTGGGGATGGGTGTGTGTGTGTGTGTGTGTGTTTGTGTGTGTGTGTGTGTGTGTGTGTGTGTGTGTGTGTGTTGAGAGATAGAGACAGACATATAGAAGAGAAGGAGAGACTGTGAATGTCTATAGGCCAGGAATGCGCTCTTCAGTTTCAATGATCTATAACTCCTTATTTAATCAAATCTGACCATCTGACCATTCATACATTTATGATACCTTACTCACCTTAGAAGGTAAGCATTTGAATTTGAAACCTTTGTTCTAGCATATTTGAAAATAACTATGATCTAACATAAAAGGGAATTAGACAAAAAATATTTGGTTTACTCTGACAATTTTTTTTTTTTTTTTTTGAGTTAGAGTCTCACTCTGTGGCCCAGACTGGAGTGCAGTGGCCGCTCCTGGCCACCCCAGCCTCGACCTGCTGGGCTCCGGCCATCTTTCCGCCTCAGCCTTCCAAGTAGCTGGAACTACAGGCACGCGCTACCATGCCCGGCTCAGTTTTTGATTTATTGTAGAGATGAGGGCTCACCAAATTGCCCAGGTGGGTCTTGAACCCATGGGCTCAGGCAATCCACTTACCTCAGCCTCCCAAAGGCGCGGGATTACGGGTTGAGCCACCGAGCCCGGCTCTGACAATTTTTTTTAACAAAAGGATTGGCCATTATATTTCTTTGAACATTCTAATTTTCAAGCACACTTAGTGCTATTTTTTTAAAATTTAGTGACTCGATTGAAACACAAAGTTTTCAGAAAAATAACCACAAATACACAATTCCTACCAGAAATTTTGAAATAAAAAATTTCTGAAGTTTGTCTACCATTGATCTGACTATAAAACCTCTCTAGAACTTATATAAACTTAATTTATTTTTAATTTATTCTATTAGTATCATTATACATTTTGCTGCAGAAATATCTATTAGTATCATTATACATTTTGCTGCAGAAATATTAATGTAGTTTACTATGAGTCGTGAATAGTTGATAATATGTTCCAAGTTTTTTCCAAAACAAAATAATGTGCAGATCCTATAGTTCTGTATCATTACAAAATTGACTTAAATTGTAGCTTAATTTCTTGACACCTGAGCAAAAGGGTGAGAGAAAGAAATTACTTTGTTCATATGACACATTAGAAAAATGATATCTAAATGTAATGGAAAAAATATGAAGCAATATATAATTATTGATTCTGATGGTATTTTATCCGATAACTTGAAATTATTTTATACAGTTTCCTCACTTATAGGATATAATAATTACACATTATAAAAGTAATTAAAAGTATCCATTTTTATAATATCAATTGAGACATAAAATACAAACATAATTTAAGAAACAATAGCAAGTATAATCATCTCAGATATAATTATAGTTTAGTTCAGTTATTTGGACCATCAACTTATTACCATATAATATAGCTATCTATAAGTAGTAAGAAAAAATAAAAAGGACAGGTTTTAGTAAGAAGTTGTAGAGCAAACCAGTAGTTTATGGAGAAAAAAAAGTTTCCCCTAGGGGATAAACCTTTGGGTAACCTATATATAGTAGTTGCAAAAAGGCAATAATAGCAACACTTCCTGCAGCTGAGAGGAAAAGGATGCTTTATTTAGTGATATTACATACACATTCAAAATTTTACCTGATAAAAAAGCTGGTTACCATACTTTTTTTCATGATAGAAATTTCTATAATTAGTTATTTTGAATAACCCCTTTATCAAGTTGTGTTTAATAATAACATCAGCTAGACAATTTATGTTTATCATGTCTTAAAATATATTACTATAATATTTAAGTTTAAGAGAGCTATATTATGTTACCTTAATCTAACAAGTTTATTTTTATTTTCCTTTCCATGCATGCTAATTGACATATTATTTATTTTGCTATTACCTAGATATAGAATTGTGAAAGAAAAAAATATAATACTATAAATAAGACATTCTCCAGAGAAGCAAATCCCACAGAAACACTTGAGAAATAATGCTATCCTGCACAACATTTCTTAGTGGTAATACTCGAAGCTGCTAGTAAAGAAAGGTGATGAGTTGCTCATGACATGTGAAATCCTGTCTACACTTTTTTCTCTTTTCACACCAAGGTTGAAGTTGCCGCTCTAAGTTTCCACCTGTGTATAACTGAAAATTGATGTTTTCAAAAAAAATTATTTTAGAAAAAGTCTTGCATTAAGCCTGCGTTAGTTGAATCATAAATATTTTATATGAGTCATTCTCTTATATTCAAAGATTCCTCTCTTAGTATTGATTTGAATCTTTATCACCTTGAATTCAGAGAAGTGTGTTATATTAAAGGCATTTTCAAATGATTTTTTCTCTTTGCAAAACTTCATGCTAACTTGAAAGGCTTATCATAGTATTCAGGTTCTATAAAAAATCTTTATATAACTTAAATTTAAAATTAACATCACAATATCATTCGGTTGTACTTAATAGCAATTAAATTTAAAGGCCTGAAAAATGCTCTAATCATTAACAAATTACTGATATTATATAAGAATTATATAATCTTTTCATTATATTACAGTCTATAATAATTTTCTATAACTAATGAATGAAATGTGTGCTTTACAATTCACAACATGCACAGTGTCACAACACTGTATTCCCTCAGCAGGACCTGGAAATTTAATGAAAGCTTATTACAAAAAAAGTTTTCTGAGAATGTTAAAATACCTTAACTATGTTTAAAGACATAATTTAATAAAGACAGTATGATGTACTTATTTGCATTTCCCATGCAAACAAAAAATAAGACCATAAACATTTATACCATTTGAAGATGAGTGTGACTTCTTGCACAAGGAATATATTTTTAAAATTCAGTCAATTGAAATTTTTTCCCCAGGCAAGCATATCAGAAGAAGACTAAGTTCAGACTCGTCTGCTAATATATGAATTTAAAAGACTCTTATCTTGCTTTTGCAACCTCCCTTCCAAGCCAATATCTTTCTGAATGGTACTAAACTTTAACAGAGGAAAAAGGTGCTTTCTATGCAGAAGATGAAAAATGCCTACAGCAGCAAAAATAAGCCAAATAAATGTGAAGCCAACAAATTCCCTCAATGGGATAGGGGGTGCAGTGGGGATCCAGTTATGTTTAAAATCTATAATATTAAATCCTGTCTTAAAGCAGTGAACTTGTTCTATATAGCAGTGTAAATACCCTGAAAGTACAATGACACAAGTTCAAGCATATTAAAGAAACACTTTAATGAATAAGCCTAGAATACATTTGCTACAATAGTGTCATTCATTCCAGATAAGTATTTAATAAATAAGACATTTTGAAGTTTACAATTTGTTCACAATGTGATCTCCAAAACTTGAATAGAAACAGTAGTTTTTACTCTGATTATAAATACAATGCAGTCTCTAACAATAATTCAAAAAATGAAAATCAACTGTAATCCTATTAGTATTTCTCATGTGTAATCATTCCATCAATTTGAATGTCTACTTTATATAATCCATCTTAATGTATGCAATTATATTAGGCACGCAACTATATTTATTGTAATTATTTAAAGTACCAATACATTTTAATTCAAAATGACATTTGAGTTTTGATTGACAAAATGGTAAAAATGGTAATGCCATATGATTTGACTTCCAGTCTGTATTATATTGAATACACTGTCTTATCCTGTTTTCTCACTCAATATTACATTGTCATCATTTAAACATATCTTGATTCTTGTTTGTTGCCCCCAATTTTTTCCATAGGTACTACTATAACTTATATAATAATTTCTTAGCCTTTTAAAAGTTTGATTATTTTAAATTTAATTGTTTTAAATTTCTCTCTTCAGAGTTCTTCACACAGGTCTCTAGATGTTTTCTTAGGATAGACTGTTAAAGTTAACAGACATTTAATCTTTAAACGTTTCAATCCATGTAGCCAAATTTTTTTTCCAGAAATATGATACCAGTGTACATGACCCCAACTAGTATATGGTCACCCATCACATATCCTTCAGCAATATACATTCTAATCAATGGTATGTAATAAGTAAAAAGTTTTTTTAAATATAATTACATAGAAGTATGGCCACACTATTGTTAAAACTCTTGTTAAGATTAGGATGTCAGACTGAACTTGAGTTTAATCCCTGTACTGAGAAACATGGTAGAATGATGTTAACGAAATTTTGGGAAAAATAAAAAAGTCTGAAATACAATAAAATGGGAAGGAACTTCGTACCATGTGATCAGCAGGCAAGAGATTTTAACAAATTTCCCAAAGATAGAAAACTAAGGAGACAGTGTTGTTTGATATGTCCCACAAAAAGGAGCTGGAGCAGTGGGTTCCATTAATTGGCTTAGCTCATAATGTGAGATACATGAATTCAATGAAAGTACATTCAGGGAAGGGCAGGAATAAGAATAAGGGCAGACAATAGTTAGGAGGTTACACTGGGGAAAAAAAAAAACGAAAAGAAAACATTCTCCACATGTCTTCCCTGCCCTTTCTACAAAATGGTCAGCACAGAGAAATTAGCTAATCATAGGTAGATTTTATTTTATTTTATTTTATTTTATTTTATTTTATTTTATTTTTTTTTTAGTTGGAATCTTATTCGGTCGCCCAGACTGGAGTGCAGTGGCCGCTCCTGGCCACCAGAGCCTCGACCTTCTGGGCTCTGGCGATCCTTCTGCCTCAGCCTTCCAAGTAGCCGGAATGACAGGCATGCGCTACCACGCCTGGCTGATTTTTTGATTTATTGTAGAGATGAGATCTCGCTGCCCAGGCGAATCTAGAATCTGCGGGCTCAGGCAATCCACTCACCTCAGCCTCCCAAAGGCGCGGGTTTACAGGCTGAGCCACCGAGCCCGGCGGTAAATAAAATTTTAAAAAAGAAAAACAGATTGTATATGCAGTTTTCTGTTGAGTGTGGAGAGAAGAAATTCATAGTGGAATCTAAAACAGGGTTCCAGTGTTTTAAATCAAATGTGAGAGTACAGGATTCTAACTGATCTTCAAATATTTCTTAAAGTAGAACTTATCACTAGACATGACTAACCTGTATACACAGAGCAGCTAAGGATTTTTTTTAAGTTTTAATACAAAGTTTATTAGTAAGAAGAAGAGAAAGAAAAGATAAGATTCATGGCAGAATGACCTGCCATTGGTGAAAAACTTTGCCTATTTTGTCTTATTTTTTGAATATGAAAAGGAAACCAAGAGTCACCTAAACTATGAGGGGAAAAAATTGCAGCAGAAAAGAGGAAAAGAAATCAAGATAATAAAATACATAATCTGATGTTAGAATAAATAAAGATAATTAAAGTATTTAGAACTAAATTTTATGTAGTAGCTTCAAGTAAATTATAATATAATGATAAAATAAGAACAAGAGATACTTTGAAACAACCATCATCAAAGAGAGAGAAAGCACTTGGAAATTAAAAATACAACTGGAAAAATAAAAATACAACAGAAAGATTAGAAACCAGAGTGGAGATAATGACCAAAACTGTAGAATAAAAGAAAAGGAGAAAATATAGCAGTACCTAGGAAATCAAATCAGAATGTCCACCAAATTCAAATGCAGAAAGGTTAATTGTAAAAGCATTTGCATGAATACTTGGATGTGAAGAGACAAGCTTCTTTAAACTGCTCTTCATGCTGAAGGAGAAAATATTTGTGAAGATATTGCTATGAAATTTCAGAACACTACAGATACAACAAGGATT
Source organism: Carlito syrichta (assembly GCF_000164805.1). Taxonomy (NCBI): domain Eukaryota; kingdom Metazoa; phylum Chordata; class Mammalia; order Primates; family Tarsiidae; genus Carlito; species Carlito syrichta. The sequence continues at coordinate 150,762 of NW_007246987.1, forward strand.
CTACAATTTCTAGAAAGAGAAAACATACAAAGCTGTGTGAATCAGATTAACATCAAATTGACTGCTAGAAGAAAATATTCTTGGGGAAAAGGATTTACATTATACATTTTTCACAACAAAACTGTCAAGTGAAATGCAAAATAAAAGCAACTTTAGACATTAAAAAAATCCAGAAATTTTACCTCTTACATGACTAACATATGTTTAAAAGTAATCTGAGGAGTGCTTTCATAAAATACAAGATTAATTCAAGAAGATCAAAAGAAACAAAAAGTGAACTCAGAAAAATAAGGAAAGTTAAATAACACCTATGCAGAAGGCCTAAAAAGTCATTAGACCCAATGAGTAAGACAGGTGAAGAGGATAAAGAGCTAGGTAGATAAAAATGCTTTTGCCAGCCGGGTTCGGTGGCTCAGCCTGTAATCCCGCGCCTTTGGGAGGCTGAGGTGAGTGGATTGCCTGAGCCCGCGGGTTCGAGACCCGCCTGGGCAGGGAGACCTCATCTATACAATAAATCAAAAAATCAGCCAGGCGTGGCAGCGCATGCCTGTAATGCCGGCTACTTGGAAGGCTGAGGCAGAAGGATCGCCAGAGCCCAGCAGGTCGAGGCTGCGGTGGCCGGGAGCGGCCACTGCACTCCAGTCTGGGCGACAGAGTGAGACTCCAACTCAGCAAAAAAAAAAAAAAAAATGCTTTTGCATCTGTTGCAGACTTGGATTTAATAGGTCAATAGATAAGCTTGAGATATTGACACAATTTAGGCATGAGATAAAAAAGCAGAATATAAAAGTATAGGCCAATAAATAAAGGACTTTGGGGTATGGCAACAGTGTCAAAAAAAAAGACATATCTTATAGCACATCTTTTCATTCTGAATTCAATAATACTTATTTAGTCATTATAATGCAAATGTATTTGACCCAAGTTGTCTTCATGTGCATTTTATATGCAGAAGAATATTAACAAGAATAACAAGGGAAAAAATGAGATGGGGATAAAAATGCCACATAATTAAACCAAATTGTTGGGACCAAAGAATAAATTTACACAAATGCTTGAACCAATTTTAAATGAAGAACCACGTTTTTGAAAACCTGAGGAGAGCTATGCCCTTAAAATTTTTTTAACTTCAAATTATTATCTGTGTAACTTCAGTATAAAAAAAATTAAAAATTAAGTGTTTTTTAGCAATGTTAATTAAAATATACTTATTATGCATAAAAAGCTCAAACATCAAATGTAATCAAGTTCTAAAGATTCAATATGTAGCTGATTTGTTCTGGACTTTTCCCCCTGATATTATTTTACCCACATTCCTTCTTCAGAATTGAACTTAAGATGGTGGAAAATGAAACCAATATAATTACCTGTCCTACGTAAAAAATGAAACCAGGCATATTTTCCTGTCCCCAGTTAAACAATTCTGAAACCAAACAAAAGAAACCTAGTAATTGGCCCTAGGAAATATTTCCTTCCAGAAAATAAGTCTGTAGCCCAACCAAATCATCCTACATATCAAAACTAAGAATACAGTCAAGACTTATTTTAAAACCATTGCTTTGCCGTGCCCACCAATTCAAAGCTGCTATATCATAAACTTTGCTTCATTTCAAGTTCCTTTTTTTTGAAAATGCTACCAAAAATTACCAAATAAAGGTCTTCTCCCTTGTGTTATTTGAGACACTGATGGTTGGTGTTTTTCAACTAAATAATTGGCAAATATGCAACTTCTGGCAATAGTGTGTTGAACAGATTTCTGCCAGACCTAGGCTCCCATGAACAACACAAGATGATACTGAGAAAAGTGTTCTTACTATTTGAGAAATTACCCAAGTGAAAGTCCACTCTACAAGAACACTAGACGTCTGGCCTGTCACTTAGTATTCCTTGTAGCAGACGTGAAGACAAATTTAGTTGACCAATATTTGCACTTTGTCCAATGAATTTCCACTTAGTGACCAACAATGGAAAGAGATGGAAGCAGAACCACAGTGTGTAATTAGTAATATGACAGATTTTTACTTAGGAATAGAATTTTCAAAACTGCTCAGTTTAAACATGAATAAATGTCCCTCTGGTGAGATACATGGAACTAGGCAATATATTTGATTGACTATTGCCAGACTATCACGGGTTTTTAGTCTATCTATAAACACACCTCCTCTGGGTTAGAATTTGCCTCCTATAAGACTCTATAACTCCAGTTTTTGTACTTTTAATGTTAAACAGTAACGTGCAACAAAGTACAGGTTACAATAAAGCTTTGGGACATTTTCAATACTAAAAAAAATTACTTAAAAGGTATCTTAGAGAAATGGGAATTGGAAACACCAGTGTATATTACAGGTATAGATGATGAGCATTTGCACAGAGATAGTTCATAAGAGCTGGGCTAATGTGATGCAATTATTCTGTTATTGTGATTTTCAGGATTTTGTGTTAGAGATTTTAGACTTTCAGGATTTCCACTTTAGAAAATTTATCTTTTGAGGTTTTAGCATTTGGGATTATGATACTTGGGGTTGTATCTTCAGGATTATGATTCAAACTCAGGTCAATATGAAAAATATGTGGAGTTTCTGTTTTTCTATCTGTAATTCACTAGCTCTGTGTGACAAGGTAGATGTGATGACAGGCAGGGCCACACCTCATTTGTGGTTGTGCCTTACAAGAGTAGGCCAGCCTAGGGTACACTGCAAAGCACAGGATTGGTTCCAGGAGAGCTCTCATGCCACCTGCCTTTCAAATAAACTCATCCTCCCAAGTCAGTCTCTCCAGTTCTCATGGCATATGCATTTACCAAAAAACAACAAGAAGAAATGAGACGCAATGATCTCTTTTGCAGTGCACCTGACTTGGGCGTTCCAGCTGACCTCCACCAGTGTGTGTGCAAGGTGGCCAGTTTCACAGCACTTAGGGAGGCACGTGTGTGAGCAAGTAGGCATGATAGATTGCTCTGATGAACCAATGGCTCCCAGCCACATGGTTAGACATAAGACCTGTACCCAGGGGTTCGCACATTTGTTCATGAGTTGAAATTGGTACTGGGTGATAGATATACATTATATCTGAAAGAGGAGAAAAAAATAATTTTTAAAAAAGGGGAAAAAAAGAACTGATACAAGCTACAGTACGAATAAACCTAAAAAAATCATGTTAAGTAAAAGAAGCCAGTGAAAAAAATATCACATTTTGTATGATTCCAGTTCTGTGAAATGTCAAGAATAGGCAAATCTATAGATAGAAAGTAGATTAGTAAGGAGAGGAATGTAGAAGGTTTACTAATGGGAATATGGTTTATGTTTGGAGTGACAAAGTGTTCTGAAATCATATTGAGATTATATTGAGATGATGGTTGAACAACTCTGTAGGTATACTAAAAACAATTGAGTGTACATTTTAAATGGGTGAATTGTATGGTATGAAAATTATTTCTTAAGAAAGATATATATTGGTTCAGGATATGGGTCATATGCTCAATAGACACCTTGCACAGTATTCTAGGTTGACATTTCCAGTTCGCTGTTACTGAAATAATGCATAAGAATCTACTCAGTCAGTTTAAGCGGAAAGGAATTTAAAGAATATGAAGTCTCTCACAGATGTTTTAGGTGCACTATAGAACCAAACATGGATGCAACAAGAAATATATCAGCTGGGGGCCACTCTGCTAGGAGAAATATCAAGACACAAACCATGGAAATTGAACCTTTTTGTCAAAAATTTTTTTTAAAAAAGAAGTATTCATAAAACAATAAAGAGAGCAAACTTCCAAACATTTAATTGTTTACATTTTTATTGGTATGCATGTTACAAAAACGGAATCAATTTTTTAAACGCCTTTCAGGGATTATTTGATCAAGACAAATAAAAATTATGGAAAATTTAGAATTATGTTAAATTTTGGTCTCCTTAAACAACATCTTGACAGATTGTTATCCTATATTGCCCTTCTCGTAGCTTACAATTTTTTTTTAACAAATTTTTTTCTCAGTGTTTCTACTCTTCCTTTGACTCTCTTCCTTCCACTCTGGTCAAATAGAAAATCTCGAATCACAGACGTCCATTTAAAGTTAAGTCCCTTAAAAGGAAAAATCTGTTGTGATTGACTTTAATTAATTAATGCTATCAGAATTAAAAGCTATTATAAAAGATTTTCACATGCTTAGGTAAGATAGGTAAAAAATTATGAAAAAATTTAGTTTAGTCCTGGTAATGGGGGACACCATGATTCCCCTTCAAGAATTAAAGTATTAACTCAAGGTCACCTTGCCGTTCTGGGATAGAGCACATGCAATGAAAAATCTTGGTTTTTTTTTCAAATTTCTTCGTTCAGAAACCCAGAGCCTATTTTTAGGCTTTCTTCTTTTTAGCTGTGAACATTTGGAACTACAGTTTTCATCCCTAAATTTGTTTGGCTGTATTCTATCTATTTGAATATCAGTTTCTTAAATAATTTAATTCTAGGCATGTTTTTATTGTTATTTCTTCTTTCATCCTTGAGCATATTAAGAAATACACTTATTTATCTCCAATGTAATTACCTTTGTATTCAGAGGATAAAGTCTGTACGCTCTGTATTGCTTGGAATTTTTTGACTTATGACCTAATAGGTGCTCAATTTTTCCAATTAAATTGAGGTTGTGGATCTTCAACAATCTCTCACATATCAGAACAACACTACCTCCCATGCCTATTTATGTTTATAGCTTTTCACTTCTAATTGCTTCTGACTTGTAAAATATTTTCTTATTTTTCAACCATATATTAAAAATAAGTTTTGAAAATATTTTGTCCATCAGGTTTTCTTAGAACCAAGGGTGTTGATAGGTGATTAACTATATAGGACAAAAGAGAATTTTATAGGGTGATAAAAATTTCTATATCTTGATTGTGGCATGGTTTCATGGACATTTATATGTTAGTAAAAACTCACTGAACTATGCATTTAAATTGAGTACATTTTACTGTATGTAAATTATAGTTTCATCGAGTTGATTTAAAAAATATTTTATCTCGGTGGCTCAGCCTGTAATCCCGCGCCTTTGGGAGGTTGAGGTGAGTGGATTGCCTGAACCCACGGGTTCGAGACCCGCCTG